>NC_056523.1:331909598-332019199 GCF_019175285.1 Sceloporus undulatus | reverse complement strand
CAGGGACCCTAAGGGTCAATCCATTCCACGCCCATTCCTCTGTCCTGCTGACACTTAGGAGGCGCAAATGTCAGGGGACCCTAAGGGTCATCCATTCCAGCCCATTCCTCTGTCCTGCATAAAAACTTAGAGGCTGCAAAGTCAGGGGACCCTAAGGTCACCATTCCAGCCCCATTCCCGTTCTGCATGAACAACTAGAAGGCTGGCAATTCAGGGGCCCTAAGGTCATCCATTGCCCCATTCTCTGTCCTGCAGGACACTTAGGAGCTGCAAATGTGTCAGGGGAACTCCATAAGGTCATCCATTCCACCCCATTCCTCAGTCCTGCATGAAAGCTACAAGGCTTAAAATGTCAGGGGACCCTAAGTCATCCATTCAGCCCCATTCCACTGCCCTGCATGTACAACTAGAAGCTGAAATGTCAGGGCCCCCTAAGGTCATCATTCCAGCCCATTCTCTGTTCTGCATGTACAACTAGAAGCTCGAATGTCAGGGGCCCTAAGGTCATCCATTCCATCCCATCCTCTGTCCTGCATGGACACTTAGGAGGCTGCAAATGTCAGGGGACCCTAAGGGCATCCATTCCAACCCCATTCCTCAGTCCGCATGAACGTAACAGCTTAAAATGTCAGGGGACCCTAAGGGTCATCCATTCCAGCCCCATTCCACGGCCCTGCATGTACAACAACTAGAAGGCGAAAATGTCAGGCCCCCTAAGGGTCACCATTCCAGCCCCTTCCTCTGTCTGCATGTACAACTAGAAGCTGTGAATGTCAGGGGCCCCTAAGGGTCATCATTCCAGCCCCATTCACTGTCCTGCATGAACACCTAGGAGGCTGCATGTCAGGGACCCCAAAGGGTCATCCAAAGAGCGGCAGCACTGAGAGAAAAGGGAACTCCAAGCTAAAGGTATTTATTGGAAAAAAATAACCAAAATCAAGACAGGGGTGTATGTATTTATAAAAAATAATGAAAAAATAACTAAAATCAGACAAAGAGGTGTATACATTAATAATAAAAAATAATGCATCCTGTATCCTCACTCCTTGCCACCCCAGAATGCCTCTTGCACATGTGATGATGATAATAATAATAAAATAATAATAATAAAATAATAAATTCATCACCGTAAATGCAGAAAAGGATGCGATTGCATGCATTCTTTTTTATGACTTTTAAAAGCAATTCAAGCTTTCCCTGAATTCCTTGCAAAACAGTATCGTTTTTGCCAATGCCTAATTGACAAAGCAACAAATGTAACATTCGATTGTAACATGCGCATTTTAGCATGGATTCTCCAAGGAAAAAAGTGGCCTTTTATTGTTCCCTTTCACTTTTATTAGTGATTTCCAGCAAAGGGATACTGTTGCAAAGGGCAAATAGACACACACACAGACCCTCAGCAAAAAACACAAAAACAATGCACCATTTGTATACTGTATATTAATAATAAAAAATATGAAAAAATAATAAAAAAAGAGGGTGTATATATTTTAATAAAAAAATAATGGGGGGAAAACTGCATTTGCACTCCAAAAGCCACCCTGATTTGCCCTTTGCCTTCTGTCTACTGTGCATCCGATTCCCCTTTTTCTTTCGGCTCTTTTCTTCTCCCTTTCCTCTCCGCTAAAATAGGACCCTAGAGGTGGGGGGGGACCCCCTCGCTCCCCCGAGCAACAAAGATCAGATGCCACCAAAGCCTCCAAAGGGCATGCGCAAATATGTTGATGCGAATGCAAAAGACAAAAGGAAGGCGCTGGTGGTATAAAAGTTTCGCTATGCATGGCTTCGCATCACGCAAATTGCAACTTGCAACATTGTAGCGCAACAATAACTTACGGGGGAATGACAGAAAAGCAGCAATGTGGTAAGACAGCGCACAAAACAGTTATTTCCAACGTTCTTTACACTTCCTTAGCCTTAGCGCAATTGCAGGATTCAAATTGAGTCGATAAACCCTGTGTGTGTGTGTGGGGACAGGGGGAAAGCATTGGCAAGTGTGTAAGCCACTAACTTCTTCCATGTGGAGCTTCCACTCCCCGCCACAGTGTTCTGGCCCATTCCTTTTGCAGATGTGCAAACTGATATCACAGCAACATTAGTATAACATACATCAATACAGTGCACGACACTATCGATAGAATGGCCATTTCCAAGGAGTGTGTATAGATAGTGCTGCCACTGTCGGCCTGTTGTGGGTGCTGGTTGTGTGGACAGCTGTTCTCCAATGGTTTCCCCCATCATGTGGTCACACATGCTGCATTTCCCAAACTGGTTCTTGCCATCTCTCCAGCACACCAGAGTGCGGTAAGGAAGCCCAGGGCGAATTTCTTATCCATCCACCATTTTGCAAATAGTTTCCCTCAGGTTCTCACACCCAAGCTCTCTTTCATACTTGAGGAGAAGTGAAGGTCATCCCATACCCAGCAGTTGATGCCCATGTGCGGTCTGTGTGTTTGTGTGTATTTATTATTTGGATGGAAAGAATGTAAGAACCTGTTGAGCCCATCTTTGGTCTCCAGTCAAATTGATGGCAGATGGAGGAGCACCAAGAGGGTGATACCAATCTTTTGCTTTTGCGAGCACTTCAAAAGTGGATTTCTCGGAGAACCCACTAGCTGACCCAAAGTTTGTGTTCTACGACCATACTTGCTGGAACTGTGAAAGAGGCGATAACGCCCCCCAAGTTCTTCCGCCTGCTTTCCTTTGTCACACAGTGATGCAGAAGAGAAGAAGAAGGGTGAGGTGGAGGATGCCATGCAGCACTGCGAGTTGAGGAGGAAGGACTAGTAAGGATGGTGTATGTGTGTGTCTTTCATTCTCGTGTGGTTATACTGGTAAGTAATGTTGTGTCTGTTCCTCACCATGGCAGGTGCATTGGTGTACCAAGGCTCAGTCTCCCGACGAAGGTGCCTTAGTTACGGCTGCCCGGAACTTTGGCTTCGTGTTCGTTGCCCGCACTCCAGAGACCATCACAGGTGGAAATGGGAGAGACAGTGTGTATGAGCTGCTGGCCATCTGGACTTCAACAATGTGCGCAAAGGATGTCTGTCATTGTGTGTTTTTCACCTCGTGCCCCCTCCCACATGCCTTGCGAACATAGAATCATAAAATTGGAAGAGACCAGGAGGGCCATCCAGTCCAACCCCCTGCAAGCAGGACTCTCAATGAAAGCATCCCTGACAATGGACATTCAATCTCTTTAAGGAACCTCAAGGAATGCAATTCCATCACACCTGAGGGAGTGTGTTTTACTGCTGAACAGCTCTTACTGTCAAGGGTTCCTCCTGATTTGAGGTGGAATCTCTTTTTCTTACTTGCATCATTGTTCTGTGTTTTAGTCCTGGAGCAGCAGGAAAAAGCTTGCTCCATCTTCATGGTGAGACCCCTTCAATAACTTAAACAGTCTATAATATCATCCCTTAACTGGTCTCTTTTCCAGGCTAAAGATACCCAGATCCTAAGTCATCCTCATAAGCATGGTTTCCAGACCCTTCACCATTTTTGGTTGCTCTCCTCTGGACAGTGCTCCAATTTGTCAGCTTCCTTTTGAATTGGGTGTCCAGTGGGTACAGATTTCAGGTGCCTGACCAAAGCAGAATAGAGTGGCACTATATTACTTCCTTGAACCAGTGGCTCAGCACACATCCGGAAGGTTTCTTTTGCCCTGATTGAAGAACAAATTACTAATTGCCCAGACTGTATGTAATTGCAAACTGTATCTTTCACACAGACCTTTGCAGGAAATAAAACTGCAGTTTGTTTGGTTCTAAAAAGCTGCTCCCTTGGGCTGAATAATCTTGCAGAAAGTGGCTGTTGTGGCAGAATTGATGGCATGTGAGCGTGAGGATTCCTGTGTGTTCCCCTCCACTCCGGCTGAGCTGGATGAGACCCCTTGAGAACACCTTTCCTAAAGAACTTTCTGCCACCAGCCAATGATTAACTATTACACTTAGCAATACATTGGGGCATTGTAAAATAATTCAGCCAAGCCAGGAACATAAATAAAAACTGAGACCTGACGGTGCTAACCTTACTCACAATCAGATAGGATTTGGTGTTTCTGGATAGCTGGAAACAACAAAAGGGTATTGTACATAACCGGGTATAGACAAGAAAAAGAAAGAAGTTAGGTGATCTTACTTTATATCTTACATAAAGAACCTAAAATGCACACTTTGGGGATGCAACTACAGTGTGCCTTAAATGAATATCAATGCATTATTACAAAAATTGATTATAATTTTTAGGCACACTGTAGTTGTATCCCAAAGTGTGCATTTGGGTTCTTTATGAAGATAAAATTTTACATGATATGCTTTTGTTTTTAACATCTAACAAACATTAAGATATCCTTTCATAGCATATATACTTTACTATTACATAACTTCTTTTTTTTCTGCCTGGACTCCCATGTCTGCCTCACAAGAGCCGCAGGCAGGCAGACCAAAAGCCTCGGGTTGCATCCAAGAATGTTTTAAAACTCTCCTTCACAACCATCTCAAAGGTTCATGCTTCTCCCCCAGCTTCCCATTTTGTTGAACAGTTGCCATCTCATCAGCTGTGATGTAGACTCTCAGTAAAATTTAAATGTACCCCTCCACTTTCCCTTTGTTATCTGGGGAGAAGGTCTTATCAATGAAGGGACTCCCATTTATCAACAGTTGGAGGGAAAAAGACAGTAAGGCCTGTTTTGACAGTGGAACAAACTCCTTCCTCGAGTGTAGTGGAGTCTCCTTCCTTAGAGGTCTTTGAACAGAGCTGGATGGCCATCTGTCGGGGATGCTTTTATTCAGAGTTCTGCATGGAACTCTCTTCCAACTCTATATTCTATGAAGAAGAAGTCTGTCCTTACATTAAGTTGGGTGGTGGGCAAATGACAATGTGAATAAGTTGGACCCTCCTCAAATACGACCCTGCTGGCTGTCTACATTTGCTCCCTTCTCTTATGTTGGGGTTTTCTCTGGACATGGACATCACCAGAGCACTCTCTTGTCTCTCTTCCCTTCTTCCCGTGCGAGCCCCATGGGCAAGCTGACCCTACTGCAAGGGTGCAGACACCATCCTCTATGAACGCCTCATCCTTCCTGGCTGCTTGAAGAAAAGACAACAATCTACTGATGTAGGTGAAAGTTTGATCCAAACTCCTCTTCTGTGCAGAAAGTCAACCTTTACACCACACACAACACCCCGCCATGCGATGGTTCTCCCTTCCATAAAATTTGCTGTTCAAGACAACCCTTCTTGCCCCAGCATGAGAAAATCTGTAAGGTTTCTATCCATCTGTGAGAGGGGGCATTTTCTCCTTCCGGGACCTGGCACATGTACATGTGTGGGAGTGGTTGAGATTTCTCTATCTGGGCCTTCCAGGGTGGTGTGTGCATGGACATGTGTGTGTGGAGAGCTTGATTTTTGGCCACAAAATGGACCATCTGCTATAAACTGAAACACTGCAATAACTGAGCATTAGAACAGTTTGCCCTAAATTCTACAATCCTGAATCTGCTTGGCATTAGTGTTCCAGGATTTTTTGCATGAGGTTCTGCTGGGCATCCTTGCATGAGATGGATGGCAACATGGGAAGCTGTTCCATCCCTTCGGGCTACCATTCCAAGCGCTGAACCTTTGGTTCCCCTGGGTTTTCAAAGATTACAGCTGCTCTTTGATTCCCTGTGAATCCTGGAAAGGGACATCTTGAGTGGAGTACCTCAGCTGGAGGTCTGGGGGCTGACAAAAAACAACAAGCTTCATTTATAACCGCTTTGTACCGCCTAAGCAGTGTCTAAGCGGTTTACAACTGTAAACTAATTTGCCCCCAACAATCTAATCTGGGTACTCATTTAAATGACTCCTGAAGAGCAAGCTTGGGTCAGCTGAGCCCTTTTGCTGGTCTTGAACTTGCAACCTTATGGTTTTGAGTGAGTGGCTGCAGTACAGGCGTTATAACACTGCGCCTGACCAGTGTCTCTTAACGTGTCTTCCTAGGAGTTTGCAGGGGAGGACTGCGGACTTTGGTGGTGGCCTACAAGAACTTGGAGGAGAGTTACTTTGAGGATTGGCAATGCGCCACTACGAGGCCCACATAGCCTGACAACCGGGAAGAAAAACTGTCTGCTGTATGAATAATGAAAAAAAGACTTGAGGTATGGAGGTCCAGAACAAAGCCCAGATTACCCAGGGATGGTCAAGAGATGTATGTAAGAGGCGGTGGTTGGGTGGGTAGTCTTGACTTACTGGGAAGGAGAAAACCTTGTGAAAGCTGTGGACACTGCCATTACAAGAGACCTAGCCCCAAGCCCTCCACTTCCAACCTTCTGCTTGACTGGCTTAGTCTGCAGTGTCTCTTGTGTTCCTTGTGTCTTTTTGCACACTGCGTTTGGTGGTCTCTAGGTGGACTCGCCCCAGCTGCATGGTAGGCGTAAAACTCCTGCGGCTGTGAGAGGGTCTCTCTGGTCCTGGCTGAGTGAAGCATTTGCGATTTTTTCTTTTCTTCGTCTTGTAAAACATTTGCTTACAACGCAGTGTGCAAATCAATCAGGAACATGAGAGACACTGCAGACGGAGCCAGCCAGAAAAATCAGCAATAGCAGAACATGCCACAGACCATCCTGGCATAAAATACTGTTTGAAAACACTGAAGTTCTGGACCATGCACAGGGAAGCCATTGAAATCCACAAACACCTGGAAAATTTCAACAAGAAAGAAGAAACCCTTAAAGTGAACAGATTTGGCTACCAGTCCTAGGAATAGCAAAATAAGGACTCAGCAAATGCAATGGAAACCATTCAAGTCAGGGGTTTCCAGCAGATAATGACACACATTAGCAACATTAATCCTCATTTCATATCACCCAGGCTGAGGCCAGCCACAACACAGAACAGACACATGCAAACACTCCTCCGCATTCCCAGGCTCACACAGATATAAACACTCAATTTTTCAAGCAAAGCACTATCTGAAGATGCCAGTCCACAGATGCGCGAAACGTCAGAGAAAGTCTGCTAGAACATGGCCACATAGCCTGAAAAACACCAGAGAACTAAAGTACAAATCCTCCTCCAAATCCACACATATGCACTGCAACACACAAACACAAAAACACAAGCTTGTGACCCAAGCTCATCTGCTCTCTCTTTGCTCTGTATTGTTGGGTGCCACAGCCTTGAAGACAACTGCAAGATGAGTCCCCCAAAACCATGATACTGGGGAAAGCGAAGATTAAAATCTGGGTGCCACTG
Organism: Sceloporus undulatus; assembly: GCF_019175285.1. NCBI lineage: Eukaryota > Metazoa > Chordata > Lepidosauria > Squamata > Phrynosomatidae > Sceloporus > Sceloporus undulatus. The sequence continues at coordinate 332,011,960 of NC_056523.1, read as the reverse complement.
GAGACAACAAGGTATGGGATGCAGCAAAGTGGGGGAAGCCATTTTCCACACAAGAAACACAACAGTAAGAGCACACACACACACCGTTTTTAATGTGTAGGGATCCATGTTTTTTTGTAAAGAAACTTTTTTTTACAGTTTGTGTAAATGTTGTGCATCACTTGAGATGTGTAGCTGTGCAGAAAAAACAACAACAACATATGCATATTCCTTCTCAGGTTTCTGGCACAGATAACCCATATTTTTTGCAGACTGTAAGTTCCACAGGTGCACATTCCTGTGCACAAAATATATTTCTGCAAAAAGACCACCTGTGTTTTTGGTGCGAATGAATTTCCCCCAGAATACAAATGGTTTCTTCCTCAAAGAGTGGGGAGGAAATTGCTGAAATTATTCATTAATACATGAGAAAATGAATAAGCAAAGTTTTACATCCCCACCTGGGACCCCTCCATCGGACATTTCCTAGGGTTCTCAAGTAATTTTGACCATCACCAATGTGCAGTCTTTGAGTTGCTGCTTCCAAAAGAGCAAGGAGATGTAATCATGCAAAAAGCTGAATTCTTAATCCAAGGGATCTCAAGAGAAAAAAGGGTAACAAGAACTCTGATCTGATTGAATAATTGTATCCTAAGAAGCTGGTTCTGGGATAAGTGTGATGAGCCAGAACAAGAAGTAAAAGCCTGGCCAGAATCCAATGAGTGATCCCAAGCAAATCACAACACTGCTGAATGTGGAGTCAAAATTAGTAGTAGTAGCAGTAGTATAGTATTTACTTATATCCCACCTTTCTCCCAATATAGGGACCCAGGACAGCTAACCAAATTAAAACAGTAGTTTTAAAAACAATTAAACAATTAAAAATTAAAAAATTACACATTAAAAAACTACATGTATTAAAACTATACTACAAATTTTGATCTCATTGCACAGCATGTAAAAGCCCAACCCTCATCAGTTCAAAAAGCTGACAGCACAACCTCTGTAGGTGAATTGGTAAATCCCATGGATTTGTGAGCTACTGTCCTCAGAATCAATGCTAAGGATTTGCTTCATGCTTTATAAGCAAGAAAGGAAGCAAAGAGCAATGTATCTTGCATGGCAGAAGGTTGTGGACTGAATGACCTTCGGGTCTTTCCAATCCGGGATTTTATCACAAGGGAAATTGGAAGTTTAAACGGGTAGATCCGTGTTTATTGTGCAAATAAAGCATGATTGGTTTTCACACAATGTCATGTGCAATATCTATTAATCGATAAGAAAGAGACATGCTCCAGCATTTAAGCAATACACAGAAAAATTGTGATTCATTTTTCTTCTTCACAAAATTCGCTTTATTTGCACAATTGTTAGTGTTGAAAGCTAACTGTGGTTTATTCATAGGATAATCATCGATTTTGAAGCTTGTTGCCGGAGTTTCACGTTTATTGGGGCGGGTGTACCTCCAGTTTTGCTTTGTGGCAACAGGCCAGTTGGGGAAAGGGTCCAGCATTTCATGCTCTTGATTTTTGGTATTGTATATGCCTTTATGCTTGTGGTAGGAAATGCAGGGGGTTGGAGGTCATTGAAATAAATAGATAAGAGAGGAGAACTGAGGATGAGGATGAGTAAGTGAGCCCTTGGTATCTGCTGGGGTTTGTTTCCAGGACCCCACCATGGATCCTGGTGACACAGTTAGTAACCAGTGCACATTTGCCATTTGCAAACCATTAGCAGGATATTCATGCATCTGTGTGAACACAATGTGTGTTCTAACCCTCTTTACCGCATGGGAGTGCACCCTATCACGTTATTCTTGTGCTGTATGTGAAAACCAGTTGTGTATTTGTCTCTTTTGCACGAATGCGGAGGATTTAAAACTCTAACGATGGTGGCACATATGATGTGATAACTCTCTGTGATTCTATGCTTCTGTGGTTTCTAAGGAAAAAGAAATAAAGCTTACATTAATGCATCTATCTGAGGAGGAAGGCAAGAAAGGGACAATTGTAAACCTAGATCAGAACTGGAAGGAGCTAGAATTCAAGCAGTAACTTTGGAAAGCAGCAGTTCTCCTGCAGAACATCTAGAGGCCCAGGGATTGGGTTTCACCTTGTCCCGCCATCTTTTCCTTTCCCATTCCTGCTTGGGTTCCAGTTCAGATTGTCCCGAAAGCTGACCCAAGCAACAGGGATGCCATTAAGCATTTGCATTAAGTACCAACCACAGTTGCTTACAGTTATCAATTCAAACACACACAGAGAGAAACATATTTCCCCATATGGAAATGAAGAAACAATTCTTAGCTAATGAGACCCGTTCCCAGGTAAAGATGAAAGGTGGGGATTTATTTCTTCTCATTTACTTAGGTTGATAGAAGGAACATTTTTATTTAGTCCACTGCACCTATTGATAAATGTAAAGCAAGCATAGGGTGAGCCCTGGCACCACAATGACTGGGAAGAAAGGAAGGGCTAACCAAGTAATGCATAAGCTGCCCTAGGAGATCTGTAATTGCAGCAATAATCAATAAAGGTCATGCAGTATATATACCCACTTTCTCCATGCCAGCATCTCTGACGATGCCAGCCACAGAATGCTGGCAAAACGTTGGGATAACTCTTGCAGCACTGGCACAAGCCCAAACCCCCCAAAACAAACTATGGATTCGAGCCATGATAGCCTTCAAAATCCACAATCAATTAAGGCTTGCAAACTGTACAAGCACACAGCCCTTTCCTATTGCCAAGAGCTAAGTCCACCAAAGAAGAAAATTGCATTCCTGCCAAATATACCCACAAAAAGTGGGCTAGGCATTGAGCTCTGAAACTAAACTCTCATCCCCTCTCCAAGAACTGAGGGACCCTCTGTTGGGAAGCCTTGGGCTTGCCAGTTGCACTGCTGTAAACTGAAGGAGGCAGGTGACAGCCATCTTCCAGGAATGGACTGGGATGGTTCTTTTTGTACCTAAATCTCACCACCCCCTTTCGTGTTGTGTTTTGGGTCTTTCCTCCCAGAACGGCAGTAAACATCGGCTACTCCTGCAACATGCTGTATAATACATGAGGGACATCTTCATCATCCAAGGCAAACCTCACAAGAAGTGGAAGAGGAGCTCAGGTGAGGGCCTTCCCTTTTCTCCTGCCTGCTGGTGGGGAGCATCAGTCCCAAAAACCCAAAGGGCCACGTCAGAAGCAAACGCAGAAGCAAACGCAAAGCATGCATAAGTACTCAGATCACCACAGTTGCAATGCTACATTGGCAGAAAAGGATGTAAACATGCAAATGAGAAGTGCAGAAATTCAATGGGATAAACTTCTAAGTACTCCTCTGAGGATTCCTGCCCTAAGGAAACCTACAAAATTAATAGGTTGTGCCATAAGTCCACAGGCAACTTGAAGACCCAAACACCACATGCAGCAGAGTAAGCTTGGAATCAATGGCCAATATGAAACAAATGAAAACGGGCTAATATAATAAGAGAGATATATAAAAATAGAGCAGTTTTACACAACAAACTCTGCCTTCTTTTTTTGTTGATTCAGTATTACAGTGTGTGCTTGCAAGCTTTTTGGTTTCAAATCTTTTTGGTGACATACATGTGGCAAGCGAGAGCTGTGCAAACCGTGTCCTTTTAATGCCATTGCACAAGGATGTCTCCAGTACCCTCCTCCTTCTGTCTTTCTTTCTTCCCTTTGCATAAGGGCAGTGATGCGGCTTCAAAGGGCAGGTGTGGATCTTCGTAGCCATTTGTAGCCTATCATATTAAAAACAAACTCACGTTTATCTTCTGTCTCTGATGAGTGGAAGCACTTTTGTTCTGTTCCAATCCGAAAGTGTGGGAGAGGGAAGTAAAAACACCCCTTTTGCCAAAATGGATTTCCATCTTGGCAAAAGCTACACTTTTTTCAACCCTCTTCCATGCTTTTAGGAGGAACAGAACAAAGTACTTCCATGTCATGTGCACACAGAAAGATAACACATTCTCTCCAAAGATCCATCAGTGATCCCTTTATGTTGTGTGCAAGCTTCAAACGCCATGGCTTCTTCGCGGCAAGATGTTACAAACCAAACCAAAAGAAAAAAACAAACAAACAATTGGAGATGTTTAGTCAGATGCCTGCATGTTGTTTCAGTCCTTAGTAAAGATGGTATACTATGGAGGATATATTTTGTGCAGGAAGGCCTCCTTCTCTCCATGCGGCAATAAGGAAGATTTTCAAAGACCAGAAATTTAAAGTCCATTGCATCTCAACACCTCTTTTGCAATCCAGTATGTCTCCATTCCATAGCCCGGCAGATCCAAATAGATGGAGCAAAGAAACCCAACTGTGTGAGGCAGGATCTCCAATGTTGGCCAACAAAATGGTGGGAGTGTTGGCTAGACCAGGAAGGCACAGCATAACGGGTGCATTGGTTGCAAATGTCCATCCCCACTTTTTGACCCATCTGACAAACCCTGAACTGAGGGGCTTCTAGAGTCTCATAAAGATTTGAAAGAAAGCTCCACACTGAGTGGTTACATGCACAGGAGAAAGAGACTGAGGTTGGGGGCGGGAGAATCGCAGGGCGTTGGAGGGTGCTCCGTAAGGGAGCTCAAGCCGGGGTAGTTTAGCCCCTGGCATGAGAGATGCCCCATGAAGCAGCTTTTATGAACTCAATACAGTGGACCCTTGTTTCTAACCTGGGGTGTATGTTCAAAGAGCTCCCCTTCACTCTTTTTGCCTTTTTCTCTTAGGAAAGCAGGAGAAGAGGAATCCTGAAGCCTTCGTGGATGAAAGAGAGTGGATACCCATGTCCGGAAACAGGTGGCTCAAAGGTCTTGCTGGATGAGGAACCCAATGAAGAAATAGGCCTGGTGATCACAATGGGTACAGCTTGGTAAGGAGGAAGAGAGGGTGAGGAGGAGGAGGAAGGAAGGCAACCCTCTGGGTCTCCCTTTAGAGCAGACCAAGGAAGGTTTTACCAAGGATGAGAGGGGCAGCAACTTGGAGAGTTTGGAGAGCTTTCACCCTGGAGTTTGGAGGCTGCAGGATGAAAAGGAGCTCATCTGGGCAGGGCACCTAAACCAAGACTTTCCAAAGTGCGTCTTTGTTTGTGGCGGGCTTATGTCCCCCCCCCTTTTGAACTGTCCAGAGTCTCCCCAGAAATGTTTGCATATATACGTGGTGCCGGACTAGAAGGCTTTGGGGAACAGCGCGAGAAAGTGTGCCCAGAGTCTATGCTGCAGATAGGGATGTTGCTTGCGGCTGCTGCTGCTGCTGCTGCTGCGGCGGAATGCATGGGACTCAAGGTAAGCCCACAGCAGAGGCTGAAGCAATAGGGTACAGAGAGCAAATCTTCTCTGAGATGCCAGCTACAGACAACAGCAAAACAGCAGAATTAAAGTCTTCTAGAACATGGCCAAATACCCATAACTCCCAAAAAAATGGATGGCTGGACATGAAGCCTTCGACTTCACAATAGCACACTAAGAAGAAGTGCCATTGTTAAATTAAAAGGAAAAGCCAAACGAAGAAACTTTCCTGTTTAAAAGTACATAGAAGTCAAATCCACAAACAGTGAGACCTTTAACAGCCAACCCGTCGGGGTGATAATCCAGCCTGGGAAACCATGGCGGTCCTGTTGTGCTTTGGTTGGCGGATTAAAGGAAAAGGTTTGGTGGATTTGGGGATGTATGGCAACTTTGCTAATATGGCCAACTGACTACCCCTGGATATGTGCCCTTATTAGAAAGAGCACTCATTGGAAAGGGAAAATGAGAATAATGACATTTCTGCAAGAGCAGTTGATAGCCCAAAGCCTGGCTACACAAGACTCGGCCTTAGTGGAAGGGGAAGGGGGCCAGGCAGACCGCCGGAGGCGGGAATCCCACAGATCCCCCAAGTGGAAAGTAATTACATCGATGTGGTACCCCCCCCGCCCATTTTCCCAGTGGGGATCTAGTCTGGACTTTTACATGGGATGGCAGTTGTGTTACCCTAGGAAACTCATCAGATCAGGTTCACCTGTCGGGCCAGTAGCCTGGCCCAGTTTCCTTGAGGCAACATGAGGAGTTTGGACCCCTGCAGGCTTTGGTAGCCGTCCACTGGGATGGTGGTGCATGGGGTGAATCTGAGCCCCTGCCCCTGGAGTCGTAACTGCAGATTGCAGACAGCGTCCTGTAAAGCCTATGGTTGTGGGGTGGAGCAGAGAGGGGGGACCCAGGATACACTGTGGGGCTGGAAGGGAAGAGGTAGGGGTTCACAGGCAGACCACAAGGCTGGGGGAGAAAAAGAAAAGGGAGAAGGGTGGCTTTCAAGCAAGCCCCCCTCCCCCGGATTGCAAGAGGAGGACTGCTTGTTTGATTTGTCCACAAATCCATGAATCTTTGACACTGGAGTTTATCACACGGAGCGGATTTCGACATTAAGAGGGAATTAAAACGCAGTTAAAGCAGCCGGCCAAGGAAGCAGAATTATGATCACATGCAATTGTGCAAATAAAGTGATATTGGAAGGCCATTTGGCACTAGAAATCCCCCAAAAGTAAAATGTGAGTAACGCTCTGTGGGGCAGGTTTTGTGAGATGTCAGGTGAAATCGTACTTGTAATTAACGGTGATTATTTCCGGATATTCATGGGATAAACGCTGATCTCCTTTCGGTGATAAAGTCCACGACGACTCACAAGCAACATAATACCATAGTAAAATGCTGCATGAATGGATAAAAAGCAATGAAAATACACAAAGAAGAAACCTTTTAAAACATAATCTATGTACAGAGGTGTGTGAAAAAACAGCTAGATAGCTAGCTCAAACTGAAACAAAATAAATTTGAGCAGTGCAGAGGCAGTCAGACCCTGCAGGGAGGATGGCAATAAGTCTCAGCCTGTCAAAAGACCCTTCTGTAGCTGCCAGCCAAGAGCCCAAGAGCCTCCCCAAATAGAAAGTCTTTGGAGAGTGGCAAAACCTAAGGGACCATTCACAATTCTTTTTTGAAGGAAGAGATGCACTCGCTGACAATGAGTTCATAACCGATTCAGAATGGGTTGGTGTCCCCACTACATTTACCATAGCAAATTTCTCTAGAAAACATTTTAACGCAACCTTAATCTATTTTGCCTTTCACATTTGCCCACAGTAGTCCATGTAAAATGGAGGCGCCCCCATCTCCGAATGGTGCGATCCAAATCTGCGAATCGTTGCAGCTCTTTTAGAAACAAAAAGGCTAAGGACCGGGTGCAAATGTGCCAGTTAAAGTGGCTTTTTGCTGGCCTCCACCCAACTAGCACTGATTGCAGTGGGGAAAGTGTAACGTTGTGGAAATAAACTGGTCTACACTGATTTATGTCTGTAGTGTAATGGACTTAAGGAGAGCATGGGGGAAGGCCAGCGGGGAGCCACCACTGTGAGGCCAATCGCCATTGCCCCAAAAAATGTGCCCTGGGGAGTCAGAGACGAACGGGCTCATCTGGAGAGGTTCAGATTTTTGCAAGGACTCTGCCCTCATCCCCGATAACTTGAACTTGGTCCTGTCTGCGCTGCTGATAGTCCTCCGGTGGCTGGCCCTGCAGGCCATGCACTGGGAGGGTCCAATGCAGCTGGAACTGGGGTTACCGGACGCCTGCCTGTGCAAGCGGTCATCTGCTGCCGGGTGACTCCCCTGCAGAAGGCCCAGGTGTGGAGCTGTCAGAGGCACAAGACCTGTCACCCTGGCCATTGGGGAATGGGGCCAACGATGTCAGCATGATCAGAGTAGGGCCAGGTTTTCTGCTGGGATGATACAGAGGCAGGAGGACCCCAAATGGGCCATCCAGTCTGACCCACTGGTGCCCTTGGGGCAATCCAGAGCAAAAATTGGGCGAAGTCACCGGGGAAGGTCAGGAGAGACCAAAGGCTTGGGAAAGTTTCTTTTTCTGGACTGGGGAGCTCGCAAAATTTCCCAGGTACGATTCTGAGGGCCATGTCTTCTTTAACGACAGAAATAATCAAATTTGATACCAACTTTAACTTACTCCATGGCTCAATGCTTGGATTATAATTGGAGGGGAAAGTGGGATATACTACGAGCATCATCATCACCCCACACTATTGGTGGTGTTATTAATTGATATCCCAATTTCCCCGTCAAATTGGAATTCCGAGGATGATGATATGATCTTTGTTAGTTTTGTGAGACATTTAGCCATCGCCTGCCACAGAGCCTCGGGTGCCATAACAACGACAAAGTTCCCAAATGCCATAGCATTGACTCAGAAGGTAAAGTGGGTGGTCAAGCTGGAGTATTTCTGCAGTGCCCATGCAGTCGAAATGAGAGAGCCAGAAAAAATAACCTTTCCAAAAGTCTGGGAAAAGGCAGCCAGCAGCCAAGGGATTGCCTGGCATCCCTGTGACTGGCTTCTCGTGGCTTCCTCCAGCCCCATTGCCAACCTGAAATCCTGATTGATCCTGGGATCTCCTTTGTTTCCAGGGGGGGATATTGAGAGCTTATGAGGTTGAGGGTGGGTTAGGGGTGGGTGTGAAAATGATTCCCTTGGATCCCTCCCCATTCTTCTTTCTCCTTCGTGCTGATGCAATCCTGGGGTCAGCCTTGATGTCCACGCAGAGATGATATTCTTGGATGAGACCTTTGGGGAGACCTTCCCTTTGGAATCATACAGAGTCCCCCAGAGAGCCTTCCAACCCTCCAGGGGTTTCAGCCTCCCCTCCCATCCTGCCAGTCGTACCCCTTCCCTATCCCCGCTTTTCAACCCTCATTTAATTAAACCCGGAGCCCCATTTCCCAGGGGTGGGGGCACTAGTTTCAGATTGCTCTGTAATGCCCAAAAGGCCCTTTTAGAGTTGTTTAGGAGTCGGAGCCCCTGGAAAGGGAGTGTCAGGGTGGGGAGCCCCCAAATCGGGGTCTCTGGGGGCTTTTCACACATTCTGTGGTGGGAGAAATGTACACAGCGAATCCACATTTTTCCAGTCCCTGCCTATCGCTCTTCCCCTCCTCTTCATCGGAACCGGAGAAAACTCTATGAAAAAATAATGGGGGTTCAACATGAGTCGACAAGTAACTTGAAGGGGCACACAAAGACCCACTCCAACTCAGTTATCAAAAGTAAACCGAGGTCTTGTTTTTCTCATCTGTGGGATGTCATTTGCAGGGCTTTCCTGTGGATGATTCTCTTCTGGATACGACCACAGCAGGATGTGAATCATAAGAGTCCCGTAGAGTTGGAAGACACCGCCAGGGCGATCCATTCCAACCCTATTCTGTCATGCAAGAAAATCTCATCAAAGCATCCCCGACAGATGCCACCAGCCTCTGTTAAAAAAAAAGACTTCCAAGGAAGGAGACCGCCACGAAAACTCCGAGGAAGGAGTGTGTTTCCACTGTCAGGACAGCCCTACTTCAGGATTACATAGAATCATAGAATCATAGAATCATAGGTTGGAAGAGACCGCAGGCCATCCAGTCCAACTCCCTGCCATTGCAGGAGATCCAAATCAAGCATCCCCAACAGATGGCATCCAATCCGCCTCTTTGACAGACTCCAAGGAAGAGACTCCACTACAAACACTCGAGGGAGTGCATGCCACTGTCGAACACCCTTATTGTCAGGAAGTTCAGCTATAGTTGAGGTGGAATCTCTTCTTGTAGCTTTTGCATCCATTGTTTCCGGGTCCTGTTCTCTGGAACATCAGAAAACAAGCTTGCTCCCTCCTCAATATGACATCCTTTCACATATTTAAACAGGCGATCTATCACCTCTTAAGTCTTCGTCTCTTCTCCAGGGTAACTCCCCAGCTCTTCTGATCGCTCCTCATAGGCAGGGTTCCAGACCTTTCACCATTTTAGGTCGCCTCCTTTGACACGCTCCAGTGTTCTCAATGGCCTTTTGGATTGATGTTGTGCCCAGAAATTGGACAAAATATCCAGGTGGGGCTACCCAGTGCAGAATATAATGGGCACAATTACTTCTCTTGATCTAGAACCACTATACTTTTTATTGATCAGCTAAAATTGCATTGGCCTTTTTGAGCGCCGGCCGCCGCATCGAACGTGTGACTCATGTTCCAACTTATCATCTACTTGGAACTCCTAGATCCATTCACTTACTTTAATTCAGCAATGTGTCTCCCAGAATATCGGCATTCATTTTTTCTTTCTCCCTAAGTGCAGTACCTTACATTGTTCCTTCCGTGTTTTAATTTCATTTTGTTAGCTTTGGCCCAGCTTCTAGTCTATTCAGATCATTTTGAATCTTGATCCTGTCCTCTGGAGATTAGCTATTTCCGCCTAATTTGGGTGTGCATCCTGCAAATTTGATAAGTATGCTCCCAATTCTGGCATCAGTCCATTGATAAAGATGTTGAAAGCACTGGGCCCACAGACAGATCCCTTTGGTTACCCCACTGTTCACTTCTCTCAAATGATTAAAAGGAGCCATTGTTGAGCACACCTTTGGTTCGGCCGGTCAACCAATTACAGATCCCAATGTAACAGTTATTTTGTTCTAGCCCACATTTTTACAAGCTTGGTTGCAAGAATGTCATGGGAAACCTTGTCAAAGGCCTTAGTGAAATCAAGATATAACTACATCCACAGCATTCCCTTCATCTAGACCAGCTGGTAAATGTTTATCAAAGAAAGAGATTAGGTTTGTCCGGCGGACTTGTTTCTCTGAAACCCATGTTTACTGTTTGTGAGTATGGCATTGGCCTTCTAGATGTTCACAGACGCGCTGTTTAATGATCTGCTCCAGAATCTTTCCTGGATTGATGTCCAGACGAACTGGACGATAATTGTTTGGATCCCTGTCGTGTCCCCTTTTGAAGATGGGGACAACGGTTGCCCTCCGCCAGTTCTGCTGGGATCTCGCCTGTTCTCCATGAGTTTTCAAGATTATTGCCCAATGGCTCCGATATTACATTTGCCAGTTCGTTTAATACCCTTGGATGTAGGTCATATCTGGTCCTGGAAGACTTAAATTCAGTAGATTAACAAGGTATTCCTCTACTATCTCTTTACATATTCTGGTGCTGATCCCCTATTCTGTCCTCGGCTCCATTATCCCAGTTGAGCACCTTTGCCTGTTCGAGAAGACTGAGGCAAGAAGGTGTTTTGAGTATTCTGTTCTGCCTTTTCTCTGTCGTCATTGAGGCATTTTTGCCATCTCTCCACGCAGTGGCCCTACCATTTCCCTTCTTCTTCCTCTTCCTCGGACGTATCAAAAAAAGCCTTTTTTATTGTTCTTAACCTCTCTAGCAAGCCTAAGTTTCATTCTCTGCGCTTTGCTTTCTGACTTGACCTACACATGGCTGCTATTCTTTGAATTCCCTTTTTTTGTATTTTCTCCCCTTGTTCATGCTTAGACAGGTTTACGTTTTCAAACGCATCTCGTTTGAGAGTTCCTTAGTCATCCAGCCTGTTTCTTGAAGACAAACCTCCCGTTTTCTTTCTCACTAGGAACGGTTTGAAATTGTGCCTTCAGTATCTGTCTTTTTAGAACTCCCTCAAGCCTGACTCCCTTCCCTTTTAGTATTTCTGAAGCAAGGGAATCACCCGCAATACTTCTCTAAGTTTACTGAATCCGCGCTCCTCCTAAAGTCTAGGATGCGTGTACTGACTCTGCCTGGGCTTCTCCGTGTCCACTGGTATTACAAACTCCAGGAGAACATGGTCGCTTCCCCTAAAGGATCCCACAACTTGCACCCCAGTAACCAATCTCCTTGTGTGGTTAGATCAGTCCAAAATACTGAGCCCCTGTTGACTCTTTCACTTTTGGACCTGAAATAGCCCTCCAGGAAGGAGGATTTTTGTTAGACATTGTGGATTTTTGCCTGAGTTTGACGTCCAGCAAATATCAGGTTAGTTTGAAGTCGCCCAGCACACTACGAGCATCTCTCTTGTCTGACTGTTTTCATCTGTTCTGAAAGCAAATCATCCAATTTCCTCCGTCTGACTTGGAAGTCTGTAGTAGACTCCCACAAGAACATCCTTGTTGTTTCCCTCCCCCTTTGATTCTTATCAAGAGCTCTCCACTGCTTCCATGATCAAGTTCCTGGATCTCTTCACTGGTGTAAATATCTCTGACATATAGTGATATTCCTCCTCTTCCGTTTGGCCTATGTCTCTAAAAAGGTTATACCCCGCTATTTCCACATTCCAATCATGAGACTCGTCCCACCGGTTTCATGAGGCCTTATACATATTTGCTGTGCTGTACCAGGAGTTCAAGTTCATCGTGCTTAGTTCCCGATGCTCTGTGCATTAGTGTAAGGCATCGCAGACCACAGGTCCCATTGATTTGTTGCGGTGCAAGTGTATTTGCCTCCCACTGTTGTGTCCTGCAACTTTTTTTGGCTTGTTACCGCGAGGTCTGTTTTGGAATATTTTCGCCATCCCCTTTCAGCCTATCCTTATGTTTGTTCTCCCTTCCCCGCGGAACTACTCAGTTTTAAAAAGCTCTCCTGATAGTTCGTGAGACGTGTGGCAAAGACATTCTTCCACTGGCGTGGAGATGCAAACCGTCTGTTGCAAGAATTCCCTCCTCTGGAAACGAGCCCATGAATCGAGAAAGCCAAACCGTTCTGGGCGGCACCATCCTGCGGAGCCAGTTGTTCACATCCGCTATTTTCCTCTCCGCCTTCCTGGACGTCCCTTCGACTGGCAGAAGAGACGAGATGACAACCTGGTGCGCCTTCTTTCAGATCAGCCTTCCTACCAAGCGCCCGTAATACATTTTGGGGGGGGGGGGAATGTTCTTGAAGGCTGTGTCCCGTGCAGTATCGTTGGTTCCCACGTGGACCAAAGGAAAGGGGTATTGGGCAGTAGGCTTGACCAGCTCGTTCCAGCCTCTCTGTCACATCACTATCTTTTGCACCGGGAGACACACACCTCTCGAGAACAATCTTGTCAGGCCTACAAATCAAATGCTCGGTACCCCGCCTAATGTTGAGTCTGGAATCTCTTTTTCCTGGAGCTTGCAATCATTGCTGTCTCCATGTCCTATTCTCTGAGCAGAAACAGCTTGCCTCCCTCCGTCAATGTGACATCCTGTCAAAGATTTAAACAGAGGGCTATCATACACCTCTTAACCTTCTCTTCTCCAGGTAAACATCCCCATCTGTCCCTAAGTCGTTCCTTCCTCATAGGGGCATGGTTTTCCAGACCCGTCACCATTTTAGTCGCTCTCCCTTTGGACACTCTCCAGTTTCTCATGTCCTTTTTTTAATTTGGTGCCCAGAACTGGACACAATATGCCAGGTGGGGGCCTTGACCCGAGCAGAATAATAGTGGCACTATTACTTTCCCTTGGATCTAGACACTATACGTCTATTGATGCAGCCGAAAATTGCAGTGGGCCCTTGTTAGCTGCGCAGTGCACTGTTGACTCATGGTCACTTGTGGTCTACGTGGACGTCCTTAATCGCTTTCAATGTAGTCTCATGTCAGCAGCCATGTCGTCCCCCATCGATATCGGTGCATGTTGTTTTTTTCCCCGCCCATAAGTGCCTTACGTGCTCGTGTTGAAATTCATTTTGTTAGTTTTGGCCCAGCTTTCTAATCTATTTCAGGCATTTTGGAATTTCAATCTTGTCCCCCCCTCTGGGAGCGTCCTATTCCTCCTCCTAGTGGTGTCATCTGCAAATTTTATAAGCAGGGGCCCCCAATTCTGTCATCCAAGTCACGATAAAGAGGTTGAATAGCCTTGGGCCCAGGACAGAGCCCTGTGGGAACCCCACTTGTCACTTCGCCAGGATGAAAAGGAGCCATTTGTTGAGTCAATACCAACAATAGCCCAGAACCTCTCTCCTCTCTCCTCTGACCCTCAAACACAGGGGCACCTCCACATGAAACCAGCACAAGCATCAGTCACGCCATCACACACACCAGGCCAAGAAGCAGCTCAAGGATCCCCGTGTCAAAGGACTAGGAAAGGTGTTGTTGCTGTGTGCCTTAAAGAGCCCTTTCTACTTATTAGACGACCAAACCTATCAGGGAAGGTCTGGGCATGTTTCTTCAGAGTGGAAGTTTTAATAATTGTCACCCGATGAGCTGAGAGTGTTGACTTGCCCAAGGCACACAAGGTGTTCCATGGCAAAGTCAGATTTGAATCCCAGCCACCCTGTGCCCAAGTTTTCAAAGCTCAACTGTTTTCCACTTATAGTGGGCCAAAATATTTTTCCAAACGCAGCCACATGGCAGTCAAGGAGCGGGTCTCCACAGTGGACCACAGTAGTCAAGGCTGAGAGGCCGTGTCAGTGGCTGCAACCAAATGGCCGCTGTGGGCCTTCTGGGACGCCATTGTTGCTCTGCCTAGCGCCCCTGCCTGTGCGTTTTCTTAGCACCACCACATCCTTGAGGGTTGCCACATGGCCGTCCTGGCGGGGCTCAGTATAGGCATGTGTTCCCACAGAGCAACGCTTTGGGTTCCGCACATTCTCAGGTTGTGATCACTGCCCAAATTGCTGCCTCAAAAAGCGGGGCTGGGACTGCCTGCCATGGGGGCAAGTTTCCGACAAGTCATAGAATTGGGAAGAGACCAACAAGGGCCATCAAGCGCCAAACCCCCTCCATGCAGGAACTCTCAGCAAGCAAGCATCCCCGACAGATGACATCCACCTCGTGTAAAGACCTCTCCAAAGGAGACTCCACTACACTCTGAGTTTATCAAACAGGAGGAATTTCTCTTAAATTCGAATGAAAAGGAAGGGGGTCCAGAATGCATTCACTAAAGTTGCAAAGTTTTTGGCACAATTACGTGAATGTTCATTGCAATTCGAACTTGCCTCCCCATTGCCCGAAAATAGCATGCATTGCCTGAAAAGTCGTTGTGGCAGTCATCACACAATAACTGAACGCATGATTGCATTTGGACTGACTTCTGATTGCCCAATGGTGTGTGTAGTGGTTATCACACAATAACAATTAACCCCAATGAGTTGCTCAGATTGCCATCGATTAATTCGTTCCAGTTCCCCCGTGTCTGATAAACCCAATGGGTGCCATGTTGAATAGCTCTTACTGTCAGGAGGTTCCTAATAATAATAATAATAATAATAATAATATAATAATAATACGTTTTATTTAGAACCCGCTATGCCAAATAGATCATAAGCGGTGGGACAAGAAAGTATAAAAAGTACAATAAAAAAAAAATCTGCATAGATATAAAAAAAACTAAGAAACATTAGCAATTATGGATAAGACCATTAAGATACACTGAGCTTCAGGCTAGCCTCTGATGATGGTGGCCAGCCTGTTCTCGCCCTCAATGGCTTAAAGATGACGTTATGGAGGGAGAGCACTCAGTCCTTTCCTCCTAAGTTTGATGTGGAATCTTCTTGTCCTGTAGATTGTATCCATGCAGTCTCTGAGATCAGAAAGGAAGCTTGCCTCCAGCTTCAGTGTGACACGAGCCCTTATCAATGAGTGTGGAACGGGGGGTCTTCTTTCTGCACTGGGCGATTGAATTCGCGTTGTTCCGCAAAGGTACTTCTGTACTGTCATACCGGGGTAGTCCCTTCCGATTGGCAGGATTCAAATTGGCCAATCCTGCATTCGCGCGAAGTGCATTTCAGTGCAGGAATTTTTTTGTCATCCGTGCTCAACATGAGGATTGGCCGGTTCGTATCAGCCGCCGCGCACATGCTAGTGGTGCACTGCATGGTGTGCGACCTAAAACGCTTTCCGGGGGAAAAGGGGAGGTCCCGTCATGACAGACCGGGAAAACAGTGGAGAGCCAGCTCATGCACATGAACAAATCGCGATACAAACGTGCCATTAACTGTTTCCTCTCTACAATTCCTGCTGGTTTTAATGTTACCATGACCTTCCCTTGAACAAATTAGCGATAGCCCGGTTACGTGTGTGTGTGTGTGAAGTGTGTGATATGTCTCTGGGGGGGGGGAGGATCAAGTTCCCAGACGGCTGTCACAGAAGGCGGGAATGGCCCATCTAATAAATGGGGGATGCTTTGATTAAGAGTTCCTCCTCCTCCTCCCGGCTTGGGATCCACCTGGGCCTGCATCCCGCAGGAACAGGCGCAGGGCCACTAGACTCGCGGCGATCGCCGCACGGTCCAAACGGCCTCCTCCTCCGCCTCCCGAGCTTGAGAGGCACCTATGCGGCTCCCAGCCGGGAGGGAGGAGAGGAGAGGCTGCTAGAACCGCGATTCCAGGGGCCCCCCGCCCTCTTCCCTGCCTGGGAGCAGCAGGGATGCCTCTCAAGCTGGGAGGAGGAGGAGGAGCGCTGTAACCCCCCGCGATGTCAAGCGCCCCCGCCGCCTCTTCCCGTGACTGTGATGCAGCCAGGGATGCCTCTCAAGCCGGATGAGAGGAGAGTGCTGCTGACCCCGCGATCCAGCGCCCCCGCGCCTCTTTCCCTGCCTGGATGCAGCAAGTATGCCTCCTCAAGACGATTAGGTAGTAGGTTCCGCTGGAACCTGCCCCCCCCCCGCGCCCTGGAACCGGCAATAGGAAGACACACCGGAAGTAAAAATTGGAATCGTTGGGTCTTGCGATGGAATTCAGGACTGGGTAGTCACCCAGAAACCCATTCCGCACTGAGATCCGAAAAGATCCCAATCCAGGATAGATCGCCAATCCTTTATCAAGCGCACTGGCCAACACGCGTCCAAAAAGAGGAGCAGTACGCAGTCATTTCGGCAGCTAGCGCTTCGCGTGAGTGCGGATTGGGCCATTCGATGCTGTATATGGTATTGTTTGCGAAATACACGTAAATTCGAATCCCCAGGGCAGAACCCCCAGTTCACAACTCAGATGATAAGGGCTACTCTGTCAAGACTTAGGCAGTAGCCGGTAAAGTTTTTCAGGTCTCAGGGGGAAGAGAGAGCCAGGTGGAGAAGAGAAGAGAAGAGGGTCAGAAAGGGGACACAGACCCATGGAGGAGGGTTGTAAACCCACCCCTTACACCCCCAAGTGACACCACTGGTCGGCAGGTCTGCAAGATGGAAGGAGTCCCAGGTGGGAGAAGAGAGGGGTGGGAAGGGCCACACTGTTCCAGGCCCCACTGTGGCATCTTTCCCATGCCCCCCTCTTTTGCAAAATGTTGTCAGAGGTGGGCAAGAGCCTTGTAACCCTGTGGTCTCCCTTTTTGCCCTGTCCTTCCAGCTGCCCCACATGGTGTTGGCATCAGTGGCCATAGGGAAATGCAGCGGTGGCTCTCCAGTTACTTCTTTCTTCCTTTGCAGCAGTTTCCCGCTACCTATCCAGCGGTTGATTTCTAAGTTCCACGGGCCGCTGGGCTGCCCTCCGTATGTTGCAAGGTTTCCTTCGGCCGACTCTTCTTCTACAAGAACTTCACCTTCACGCGGTCCACTTCTGTATGGCTTCTTCTTTCCCGGCTTTTCTTCTGCCCAGGTAGGGTCCTGTCCCTGGGAGGGTGAGTGGGTAGGGGTACAGGGAGGGCAGTGACCTCCGGAGTGCTGAGCAGAACCGGCGTACACCTGGTGTGGCACCATCAGGCCATCCAGGGTGTCCCTCAAAACACAAGGATGACAATGGTACCACAAAATTTTAGATGGGTCAAGAAAGCATAGGGCAATTTACCAAATAAAACTAAAAAAAAAACGCATATAAATTTTTGTAAATTAATACTTTTTCGTCCTGCTCAAATGGAGGTCATTTGGAATTCCCTCTTCGACAGACGAGTGAAATGTAGGAACACATCCGAAAAGAGGCTGCCTGGTTAAAACCTTCACTGTGGGTAGCCAAATTATTTTATTATGCATGTCTTAAATGGTCCAAGGGAAGCTGCTCCGACTACTGTTTTACTACATGTGGTTTAAAACTCCCCCCCCCAAAGAGATTGTTTAATCTGTTTATTAAAATAATCTTTCCTATATGCTTCGACGTAATATTTTAAAAATAATATTTTTCTCTTCTGCTCTTCATCACCCACCTGGCAAGCAGAGGAGATAGATAGATAGACAGATAGATAGATAAGGTGAAAAAGAGAGAGAGATAGAGCGAGAGAAAGAGATCGATCTCTATATATTTAGTTTTTATTAATACATAAATGAAATAAAATATATTGATAGAAAGATAGATAGAAGCATAGAGTTGGAAGAATAGATTTATTTTATTTATTTTCATTAAGATAAATAAATTACATGAAACCATATATATGATAGATAAATGATAGGTTTAATTTATTTCCGTTTATTAAAATATTTATGTTACTTATAGATATGTAGATAATGGATAGATGTATTTGTTTGTTTATTAAATAAGTACATAAATGAAATAAAAGATGGATAGAGAGAAGAAGAGGTCATTCAGATTATACAATGTTGCTAGAGAGATAGATTTACTATTTAATTCATTAAATAATAAATAATTGAAATAAAAAGGATGGATGGATGATGCAATAGAATGGATGATGGAGAATGCAGGGGGGCTGTAAAGACGTCCCCCTAAGGGGCCAGACTTCAGCATCTCTCTCTGCCTGATTGGGGCCAAACAGGCAACCACATGCCCCAATCTGCTTTTTTCCGCGGTGCAAAAAGGACACGCAAAAAGGGGCTCTTTGTTGTTCCCCGGAAAGTGGCCATGACTCGTTTTTTTAGCATTCCTTGTTGGAGCTGCGTCATGTAGAAGCAGCGCGCAGAAGAGCACCTTGACCCCGTGTGCCATGTGGTATGGTGTGCAGCGCATCAGGCGTCCTGGTGTGGCGGAGTCGGGGTTGGCACTGTATGGACCTGCCATGGCCCCAACTCCACCTCCATGCGGCCTTACATGGCTGATCTGTAATAGAACAAGATAGATTTAGATTTTAAGTATTTATTTTATTAAATAGATACATTAAATCAAAAAGGGAGAGATAGATAGATAGCAATAGAGGATAGTAGATTAAATAGATAGATAGATAGATAGATCGATAGATTATTGATAGAGCATATACAGAATTTATGTATTTATTAATAAATAAATTATATGAAATAAAAAGATGGATGGATGGACGGACAACAGACAGATATGATAGGATAGACAGACGGTCGTTACGCGGAGCTCGTGTAGAGGCTCTGGCATGGGCTGGCAGCCACACTAGAGGGCCAAATTGAAGGGACGGGCCTCCCCCAAGCTCCACCACTGCCTTGGCCCCTGATGTCCGTTGGGACTCCGGCATGGCTGCCTGGGCAGCAAGAAAGAGACGTGATGGCCTTTCTCCTTGCCCAGCAAGATGTGCCAGTCCCTCCGGGTGTACTAACCACCCTAACCCCAACCCGCTGGACAACACCTCCCTTTGGGTTTTCACTGGTGTGATCTGCACCCCAGTTAGTGATGCCACTGCCCGCCTCAGCTCTCTTTCTTCCCTATTATAATATCTCGATTCCAATCTGGCAGATTTCCTAAACAAGGCCAGCCTGGGTGTGATGCCAGGAAATCAGGCCACAAAGCTCAGAAGGGGTCCCTGGGTGGGGTTCCTCGTTCTGTCCAGCCCGAATGCCCTCCTTGACCCGAATGCCCCCGTTGCCCAGCTGGCAAGCAGCTCTCTTAGGATGGGCGGGCGGCTGCGGCCGCCGTCCGGGCTTCGGCTCGAATTACCCCCAGAGGTTGCTAAAATGTGGGAGAGGCAGCAAGGAGGTTGATTAGGAAGAGAGCAAATCAGATGGAGATGCATGCGGGTCCTTAGCCTAGGTATGCACATTTTTTGAAAGAAGTCATTCACTGCTGGGCATTGATGTATATGCCCTAGTCAAGGCAACCTTGCCCGTTTAAAAAGGAGACCGTACCCTGAAATGAAAAAATCCCATAGGTTTAGACACAACACTGGTAGCAAATCAGGAAAAACAAAACCTTTGAACAAGGGTGGGCAAATATCTGGAGTGGCTCCCTGGGGAACTTGGAGGGCACACCCCCAATCCTGGTGAGGCGGCCCCCATTTTTTCTTAACTTCAATCATGTCTTGGAAAAAAAAGAAGAAGGAAAGGAAAGGAAAGAAGAGGCTCTCTTGGGCTTAGATGCCCTAGACCCCCCAAAGTTTGGCAATTAAAAAAAAAAATCATCAAGTCGGTAAAAAAATTAACATTAACATTTTTCTTAAAAATTCAGAGTTTTGGAGGGAGTGCAAGAGGACATAAAATACAACTGTGGGGGATTGTCCACCAGAGTTCCAGATGTCCTAACTGCAAAGGAGACAGGGCTCTACATGTAAAGGAGTCAGAAAATGTAAGGGTGTGACCAAACTAAAAAAGCCTAAAAAACAACCAATATACAAATATTACTCCTACTTCTTAGTCGTGCTGAAAACGGAGACGTTTTGGAATTCTTCTGACATAAAGTGAAAGGCAGGACATGTCCTGGAAAAGGAGGACGGCCTGGTTACTCTGGCTTCACAGGGTCCTAGGGCCATTCTTTTACAGGATGAGTAGGCGCTCCCAATCTTTAATTCAGTTTTATAGCGGTTTAAGGTTGGTGTTTTTTAATATTTCGTTTTAATTTTGTGTTTGTGAATGTTTTTTATTTTGTTGTTATGGCAGCTTCCTTGGGTCCTGGCCTGGGGAAAATGCAGCATTTAAACAATTTCACTACATCAAATGCATAAATAATAAATGTGCTAGGAATCCCCAGAGGTGGATTTCCTACAATGAGCCCAGCTCATAAATCTGTGAACCTCAGAAATAGCCAATGAAGGGCAGTTTGGGAAGAGAGGAAATTCCCTTCCTTCCTCTTTCCTGCCTTCCTTCCTCTCTTTTCTTTTCTTCCTTCCTTGCAGACGGGTAGTACGCCGAGTGGTTTTCATCACCCTCTGACAACAGGTCTATACCTCCTTGCCTGTGCTGGGAAGAGCCTCTTTGACCAGGTAGGCTTGCTTTTGGCAAGGGGCCTGGGCTGATTCGCATACCACGCCCAGCCCTACGGACCGGGCCATATGGGGCACTATGTCTCTCAAGCCCCCAGGAGCTGATGCCTGGATAGAGATGGCTTTAGAATCATAGAAGCATAAATTGTAGAGGTGGATGAGACTCCAAGGGACATCCATTCCCCAACCCATTCCTGCCATGCAGGAAATCTAAATAAAGCATCAATCTTTGACATCCAGCCTCCTGTCTCAAACAACGATCCACCCTCTCCTCCAAAGAAGTGTGGCCTTCACTGTAAACGGCCCTGCCTTAGGAAGTTACCCTCCTAATGTTGACGGCGGAATCCTCTACTTTTACCTAGTAGCTTCCATCCATTGTTCCGTGTTCTAGTCTCTGAGCGAGCAAAACAAGCTTGCTCCATCCTCAAAGGACTCCCTTCAGTATGTAACAGGGCTATCATATCCATCTCTTAACCTTCTCATCTCAAGCTAACAATCCCCAGCCCCTAAGGCATTCCTCAGAGGCTTCAATGGTTTCCAGACCCTTCACCATTTTGAGTCTCCCTCCTTTTGGACACACTGTCAGTTTTCTCAATGTCCTTTTTGAATTGTGGTGGGCCCAGAACGGGACACAATTCCAGATGGGCTACCAAACAGAACAGAGTGACAACTAGTTACTTCTCTTGGTTTAAGACACTATACTTTTACTGATGCAGCCTAGAAGTGCTTGCCAGTTAGCTGCTGCATCACACGGTTGACTTCATCATGTTCAACTTGTAGTCGGACGCGAGAGCCTTTCACATGTAGTCTCCTTAGGGTCCCCGATATCTAATCATTGCATTTTTTTTCTACCTAAGTGCCCATTTGCAGCCTCCTAAGTGTCCATGCAGGACAGAGGAATGGGGCTGAAATGGATGACCCCAAGGGGCCCCCTCAAGTCCTAGCCTCTGCGGAGTTCATGTGGGGCGCAAGAATGGGGCTGGAATGGATGACCCCTGGGGGTCCCTTACATTGGCAGCCTCCTAGGTGTTCATGCAGGATAGAGCAACCCCCCCTCTCCCCCTCCCCTGGGGTTGTCCTAAAAAAGGAAGGCCACCGGAAGGGAATGGGGTGAAAAAGCAGCCCAGCATCATGGGAACTTTGCAATCAGTAACTTTCGCGTTGCATTGCACTGCTGCCTACCACACCAAACCATTTCACAACACATTCACAAGGATAATGGGAGACGTAGGCCTGGCTTCCACTTTTGCCCGCAATGCCCAAAAAGGAGAGGAATGACGCTAAAACTACGGGAGCACTGCGCAACGGGCTCCCATAGAAATAAATGGCGTCTGGAAGAACGTCGTGCTTTCGCGTTATTGCGCAACATTGGTGACGCTAACATTGTGCAGTAGGCAGGAAAAATCGCCAAAAACTCGCGTCTGATAAACTCCACAGTCTGCACACCCAGGGGATTCTCTAGACTGAGTTTCCATCCTGATCCAGAGCAAAAGGGGATTTTTTTACTCCGGAGAATCCCCCGAGAGTGCGAATTGAATCTGTGTTCAGCCCGTTTTGGCCTGGGGCAGGAACTTTTCTTCCATGCAGACAGCCTCCATGTTACCATGTAAAATATGTCAACATCCAAATACTCCTCCCACCCTTTTCTCCCCTTCTAACTGATTCAGATAATCCTGAACATTCATTTCTCAAAATGTAAATGATCAAAATTCCTGCAACAGATCTTCCTAGCATTTATGCTGAAACACCAGTGGCCTTGGCTATCAGGCGCATTGTTTACAAAAGCAATGAAAGGCCACCATATCTCAACATCCCTCCTTGTTTCACCTTAGCTGCTAATTTTACATTTTACATTATTCATTAAATCCCTGCTTAGACTGTGCTGAAAAACTGATTATATCTTATGCAGAGGATTGGAAAACAATCTTTATTTTTGGAATATGGAGGTGTATTTATGTTTATTGTTGTGCACTGTTATTTTTGTGGAAGTAAAATAATAAAAACATATATGACATCCATGCTGCAGAAACAATGACTTTGCCGTCCTCACCTCACTGATCTCCACCCTTTGTCCCTTGGAGTCTAAGACGTCCCCTGAGGGTTAGAAGCAGAACTGAGTGTTGAATCAACAACAAGACACATTTGGTTACGATCTGCAGAAGAGTGATTGTGTGTTAATCTGTACCAGCAAGAAAGCAGAAGCACCACCGTGGTATCTGTGAGGCTCTCCTTTTCCTCTATGCCTGTTGTCTACCAAGCCTGGTCAACCTTAGGGTGAAGTAGCAGTCAATTTGGGCTTTTCCTTCATCATGTTACAAAGCCTTCCCTACAGGCCTTGGGTCTCCATCCTAGAGCCTTGCAAATGTGCTGGATTGCAATGCACATCAGCCCTGGCCAGGATGACCACTGATGCCGGCATGGCTAAACTATCTGAAAGGGGAGGGCTAGAGAAGGCTGCTTAAGAGCCTTAAGCATTTTAAGAGTGATGGCAGTTAAGACAGAGGCACTGTGGCAATAATTTGGAATAATCAGTGTGTGGGGGGGGGGGGGGACCAAAATGGAGATGGTTGGTTTGGTCTTTCTCTCTCTTGTTCATATTTACAGGAGAAGGCAGAATAAGGCTGTTGTCCTCCCATAAAAATTCTGTGCCCCCCCCCCAATGAAATTTTCCTTCCAAAGTCTTTAGATTTCTAGTATTGCAGAGAGCTAGGACCTTATCACACCGGGGTTTTAGAGCTCAGAACTAGGGTGAGTTCGAATTGAGTGATGCGTATTCACCTCATTACATTCATGTATTTTCACACCTGGTTGCTTTCAATGGGGCCCCCTTCCGTGGTGGTTCTGCGGGGCTTCCAAACAGAACCCAGCTGGTTCCTCATTTTGGCGAGTTCGCTAAATAAGTGGATTCATGGGATTCGCATTGATGGTCAGTTCGAACTCACTGCAGATTGGTCTGGTGTAGAATTCCAATCTGCTTGTGCTCCTGAACACCATCGCAAGACCCCCGGGTTGCAAATCTCCCATGATGCCCTGCTGCAATTTGCCCCATTTGCTTCCGGTGGCCCTTTCCGCCTTCAGGGCAACCGGGGCTGGGAGTGATCATCGCTCCATTGGAACTCTCTCTCTGCTTCCCTCTCCATCCCCAATGCAACTTCTCCAGAGGGGCCTGGCCAGCCAGCGCTCTCTCCCTCCCTGCCTCTCTCTCTCTCTCTCTCTCACACACACACACACATATTTCAGCTATATATATCTACATCTATCCTCTTGTCATTCTCCTCATCTATTTCATACATACACATACACATACATACACACACACACACACACACACACACATCTGTCAGGGGGTGATGGGATAGTTGCTGGGGGCAGGGGATGATGGATTAGGTGGCAGAGGGGGCAAGATGGGGATGCAGGAGCAGTCAGGGGATGATGGGTTAGGTGTCAGGGTGAAAGAAGGGAGCAGATCGGGGTATAGGAGGATGCAGGGGATGATGTGACAAGAGGATACATATAGATATATATTGCTGAAATAGATGAGGGGAATGACAAGAGGATAGACATAGATGTGGATGAAATGGAAGGGGGCTCTGACACAGAGGACCCTTTGAATTTGGATGCCAGGGATGGGAAAATAGAAGGAAGGAAGAAAAGGGAAGCTGTCATTCCCGTGAAAGTGGAGCCAGGCTCCCTTCTTCACCCCGGAAGTGCAAAGGTTCAGGATGCATCCAGAGCCCCACTGAGCATGTGCAATGGTCCCAATTCGAATTGTTGAATCCCCATGGTATGCAAAGGTGTGGAAATACAATTTGCACTCTCCGCTTTGCCTGAATCTGCATCACGTGACTTCCTTGGATTCGATTCCCCCTCAGTTCAGAAGGGCAACGGAACAGCAATCAGGTGTGATAAAACAGCCACGCTATAACATCAATTCGAATCATTCGACCCGCACTCACCCCTGATCTTAGCTCCAATAACCTCAGTTTGATAAGGTCTGTAGACACCATTCATATCCAGAAAATCTCTACTATTTGCTGTGTTTGCATCCCCTGGGTCATTTTCCTTTGGGTGCTTAAACTCTATTTCTAAATGCTCCTCTAAGATTTGAATATAAAAGGATCTCATAGCACCTTTGAGAGTAAGTAGAGGAAAAACACTGGTAGCATCAGCTTTTCTTCCACTTCAGCCTGCTTCCTCAAATGCATGTTTTGGAAGTTGGCTGAAGTCTAGGAAAAGTCCTGCTGCCAACATCTTTCTTTCAGTGAGTCCCAAAGGTGCCACAAGATCCCACGGCATTTTACTGCCTAACATGGCAATATCTTTGAATTCTAAGATTCAAAGTTACTGCAATGGTAGGAATGCGAGATCTCAAGGAAAATTTAATGAGGGTGGAGCACTTTTTATTTGGGAGATGCGTCTCCATTCAGATCCATCTCCTGCCATGTGGGTATAGCCCTGGCAGCAACAAAAGGGTCCCACCCACATCCTCAGTCCTCACCATAGGAGGTCCCATTGATGCAGCACTTGTTGAAGACCATGATGTTTTGGGTGAGGGTGCCTGTTTTGTCTGAGAAGATGTACTTGATCTGCCCCAGTTCCTCATTGAGAGTGGTGGTCCTGGCCTGGGCAGGCATGTCACTGGGGCTGTAGTACATCTTGCGGTCCCAATCAATGTAGAAGCTGTTGCCCAGGCGGATGATCTCCACGCTGAATGAGAGAGGAAGGGGACAAGGTGAAGGCATGTGGCAAGGAGTTTTTATATGGAGAAACTCCTGCATGCAACTCCCTTCTACTTACAGGAAAAGCGGAATCAGGGAAACAAAATGAGATGAGACCACCACCCCACTCCAAGAAGGAGAACTGCCACTATGGGTTGCTTGACCCTACAAAATGACTCCCCTAGGAAGGGCTGTGCAACCCACATATGGGATGTGGAATGTAACTGCTCCATTGCTAGAGATGTATGTGCAAGGAAGCTGGGAAAGATTCTGGTTCAAGCGATGTTCATGATGTGGCTGTCCCCTCCAATATCATGGGATGCAAGACTGGAAGGGACCTGTGTAGCTCTCTCCATATCCCAAGGTCACAAGCAGCCTGCTGGGATTGCGTGAATGAACCCTGACACTAACTCGGCCACAGAGGAGGGACCCAGCTGATGCAAGCAGTGGTGCTGTGGTGAATTTCTGCACACACCTCCCATGTGGACATGTTGCACATTCCCCTGGCTTCCAGTGTTTGGAATTACTCAACCCTGAGAACAGGAGGGTTGCCGGACTACTCTCACCTCAGGTCAAGAGTGACCAGAGCAGCCAAGGATAGGCATAAGAATGGGATCTGCATGAGAATATGTGGAGGGCAGTAGTGAAAGAGCAGCACATGCTGCCAACAGCAGCAGGACTCTGGCTAGGGGTTAAAATCATATTGCCTGACTCCTTGTTGGCAACAGAGATATCAGACACAGTCGCTTGGGACTCCTTGGCAATTGCATGACAGGTGGATGACTAGCAAGCGAATTCCATACAAAACAGGGCATGGAGCTTTCAGGGGCAAGGAGAGTAAGAATGTCCCTAAGGGACAGAGTTGGCAGGGACCCCAAGGGGCAACTAGTCCAACCCCCTGCAACTATGCAGGAATCCACAGCTAAAGCTAAAGAGATAGCCATCCAATCACTGTTTAAAAAGCTGCCCCAACCCCAAGTCTCCTGCAAGCTGTGCATTCAATAGCCTCTTGTTTTGTAACCGGCATCCTCACAAGAGGCATTTGGGGGCTGGGCCAGGGATCGTGGGCACTCTGTCCCTTACCTGACATACAGGGAGATGGGCACCAAGGTGTTGAGGATGATGACATAGGACCAGAAGATGAGGAAGGCAGAGAAGAAGGAGGAGTGGACTTCGTCCGCCCAGGGCATGTACACCTGGAAGTAGTAGCCCTTGTGGTACTCCCAGATGCTGTGGCCGAGGGCCAGGATCAGGCACAAGGCAGCCAAAAACACAAAGATCTGCCAAGAAGGGAGATGCCCGGTCAGAGGGAAGAGAGTAGGTGGGGGGCAGATGTGGTGCCCAGTGATCAGCCCAGCAAAACTCTAGGAGCCTTATCGCATTATTAAACAAACCCAGCAGGCAAACAAAAAGGTGCGCATTTCCCCCCCTCCCCACTTGAAGTTGTTCTCTTTCATTCTTCCAGGGGTCATAAAAGTGTCATAAAAGTATCCCATTTGCCAAGCTGAAATAAACCGTTTGGCAAAAATGACACTTTTACAGCGCTCTCCTGTGCTTTTACAACCTGAAAAGAATGAGTCATGTGGAGGGAGAAAAAAACCCAAAAGCATCTTTTTGTTTGCGTGCCAGGTTTTGTTTAACAATGCAATAAGGCAATAGGTGTCTGGGCACACCTTGGAAAGACCAGCAGAGGTGGGCCATCAGGCAGAGAAAGGGCAAAATGATCAGTGACCCAGCCAAAATGCCCAGAGGGAGGAGGAGGAGGAAGGCAAGGATGGGGAGAAGTCTCCTGCACAAGTTTGCAAGAGGTTCTCTCCCTACTCCACAAATAAAGGGAAAGTCAACAGCAGCTGCCTCTCTGCCCAAAGAGACACACTGCCCACTGTGCCAATCTCCCCAGGTGACCTCCCTCCTCCCGACAACCAGGACTGCCACACTGTCTTCGAGGGTCAGGATAAGAAAAACTACTTGATGCAAAAGGCTCTTTTAAATCTAGGGGGAGGGGTGTTAAAATCTTCATTGCTATTTTTTTCAAATCTGTTTAAAACTAGTGTTTTTAATAGAATAGCTTGTTTGATTTAAAAAAAAACCAATATTTGCATTGTAAACAGGTTTTAGTTATATTTTAATGTATGGTGTAGGCCACCTTGGGTCTCATATTGAAAGAATGGAAGGGAAGAAGAATGGAAGAAAGGAACCCAGTGCAGGTTCTGGGCCACATTTGGGTGGCCAAGTCCAGGTCTGAAGCTCCAGGGTCCCCTGTCCCTCCAAAAAATGCCACCTTCCACTTCTGGCAGTATAGATGGTCCAAGGTCGGGGGGGCAGTGTGACCCCACTCTCTGGCTGCTTGAGGCATCACTCCCAGCCAAGAGCTGTTGTTACCTGATTCCTCTTAACTAGAGCGGATCCACCAAGTGGTTTCCATCAAGTGTCCATTTGCACCACACAATAATTGCTGTGACTTAGGTATGAATGGTAGAGAATTATGAAGTGACGTTTTGAGAAGTGAATGAAAGTTTGAGCAAGTGGAGAAAGGTAAGGAGAAAGCAGGAAGCATAGAAGGAGAAGAGAGATGGAAAGAGAAGGTAGAAGGATAGATAAGAAGTGTGTAAGACAAATAGAAAGGTAGGAGGTATTAGAATGTTTTTTAATGTGAAGCGATAGAAGAAAGAGTATTAAAGATGAGGAAGTGATAGAGGTGATAGATAGTGTAGAAAGAGTGGACAGGAGATAATTTGTAGATGATTGGGGTTTAGATGACATGTTGATAAGTAATTGACATGAATTATGTGATAATTATATGGACAATTGTAGTTAATGTGTGAAAGTTTTATATATTTAGAACTGCATTTTGAATAAAGATATTTTTAAAAAATAATTGCTGTGATTTACATCCTCTCCTCTCCCCACTCTTGACCTGGAGCCAGTCTGCAGGTGAAGGGGCCCAGTGTGTTTGCTTGGATGCTCAGACACATGACAGAAGGCAAGAATGAAACTTGTTCACAAAAGTGTCATTCAAAAACTCTGCCTCCCCGCTCAACCGGGTCACGGTTGTTCCCCTGATGTCCTGTGGGGAAAAATGTGGGAAGAGAAATTGGAGCCAATGAGCACTCACCACTAGCACCAAGAAGTTCATCAAGCGTTCAATGCTCGTCCTTTTAAAAGTTGTCCTTCCGCTGTTCTGCATTAATTTGGTGTCTGGCCCTGGCAGATCAAACAGAGTTTTAGTTGCTGTGTCGGATTTAATTTTAGGATCAAAGCACTTCACACCCACGCAGGGCCTCCCCCTCCTCCTCAGGCTACAAAAGGCATGCATGCACTCCATGCTCTCCCCCCACACACACACACACACATATCTCCCACCACCACCACCACCTCAGGCCCAGGACTGTGACAAGGAAGAGCGACAGGAAAGATACAAAGCGGGACAGAGTTTTGCCTGAAGGAGAGGCAGATGGAGGCAGCGTGAGAGATGTTCCTTCACCTCGCCTTCACACAACATCCCCTGCCAATGCATGGGGGATGAAAGAGAGACTGGAGCACTTGGCTCTTGGCGTTGGGGGTCTCTGTTGGCCGACCATCAGTTGCACGAGGTCAGAATTCAGCAGGAAGGGGAAAGAGCGCAAGCACAGGGTGCATCCCCTGATGTGCACATGTTCACTGTGCATGCATGATGTGGGATTTTGGCCAGGCTGTGTCTGAGAGGTTCAGCCTCCAGAGCATGCCCAAGATGGTTTGTGCAAAGACATATATGTGAACACAGGAAGACAAGCAGCTGAAACCGAGGGAGCCAGAGTTGCCCAAAAGAAGTCTCTGCCTCTCCCTGACATCTGCCCATCTTTAAAAGAATGCCCCAGCAATTCAGGAGCTGGCAGAAAGGGTTCATCTCCAAACTAGAGGGTTTGTTCATTTTTTGCCTAAACTAGTTGCCTTTTGCCCAACTAGATGCTTGCTAGGGCTGGCACAGGGCAATAGGGAAGGGAGACAAGGGGAGATGTCAGCCAACCTGAGGACTTGATTTGAGTCACAGGTATGACTTTTAAAATAAAGTTTTCAATACACACACACACACACACATCTGTTGATGTCCCACAGCACTGTGCCCACTGTTTCCTACATTCCAACAGCGGCCAAGAAGAGTTGAACCCATGGCCAGAAAGACTCTTGGGCTCTCTACAGTTCAAAATAAATGCTTTCCAAGTGGGAGATCTCCTCTCATTTTGAAAGGGAAGGTCTTCCAAAGGGTGGACCCCCAAGGAAGCAGACTCTTTTATGCCTCTTGTAATTGACTCTAAATGAAGTGGGATGTTTCCCTCCATGAAAAATTGTTGAGGAGTAAATACTGGGCAAAGGAAGGAAGGAAGGAAGGAAGGAGAGAGAGAGAGAAGGAGATGGTGGAGATGGAAATGGAGAAGGAGAAGGAGGTGGCAAGGGAAAAACATCTAGCATTTCTTCTTGACTCATCTGCTGGCTTGCCTTTCTGCCTGTCCAGGACCCCCTCCAGTGAGTGCTTTGGTTTGGCTGCCCTCCAAGGGGTAGGTGGGAGCACAGCCTCCCCCTCACTCTTCCCTTCTCCCAAAATCTCACCTGCGAAGATGACCAGCCCAAAGCACCAATCTGTGTTGCGGATGGTGCATCCCCTCAGCAGCATCTTCTCATTGTCCAGGGGGTATTTCTGCCGCTTGAAGACCAGTGTCCCCATGAATCTGTCCAGCCTGTTGTTGGGGGCTTCGCACCTGACCTCACCTGCAGAGAAAGACCACCAGCTCCAGGTGGCTGAAAAATAAACAAACCCTCTGCTCCTCAGGCTGCCCTTGCCCACATGTTCTCCCTGGTGGCAATTCTGCTGACCAACTGAGACATTGGCCCCTTCTGACTTACCTCTGGCGGGGTGAGGTGGGAGCAAACAGGGGGTATGGAGGGAGCCCTCTTTCTAGCTCACGAAGGGCCCTGGAGTGGGGAGGGGGGCTGAGGTCAAGAGGCAGCAAGAAAAGGGGATTGGAACTCAGGGCCTTGCTGGATCTGCCTCCAACAGCCTGCTTCCCATCCTGCTTCTCTTCTCTTATCTGTTCATAGCAAGCTGTCTGTCCGCTGGTAAACCTCCTTGGGAAATTTCCTCTAGGAAAGTGGTGGAGGATTAGACAAGAATGCAGTGGTTTTTTTAGGGGTGGAGGTGGGTCTCTGACATTCAAGTGCTCCCCTTGGCCTGACTCTGCTGCATGTCCTCCCTGGCACTGCCCACCATTTGGAGTGACTACAGCAGCTGCAAGACCACCGCCTACACTTTGGCCCCCAAGCGCCCACTGAGGAGGTCACGTCCCTCCCTAGTAGCACATGGGGATCTCTGCAGCACTGCACAGTTATGGCACTTCCATAGCACTGGAATCACCCCAGCCTATAGAATCCTGGGATCTGTAGTATGGCGACATGGTTAGAATTCTCTGTCAGGGAGGTTTGCCATTTCACCAAACTACAGTGGCCTGCACCATGCAATCCTGGCACTTCCAAGGGAAGAGATCCTCCAAGTACCACCAAAGGATGCTCATGAGTTAAGTGATTTGGGGGGATGTTGCCCAGATGGATTGTGCCCACTCATCACACACAGCCCATGAGCTCTCTCTGTGCACATTTGCTGGGATGGGGGAGCACTGAGTGCCATGGCAAGAAGCGATGGCATAGTCTCAACGCAGGATGGCTGGACAAGAGACCTCCCCATCCTTTTTTCTCTCTTTTGCTTATACCTATGTATTCAACCACAGACCCTTGCGGGGGGGGGGGGGAGGCATTGAGACTAGTATTGAAAACTATGACTGGCAGTAATGGTAGCTGTGCTGGGCTTCAAGTCCTCCCTGGAGATCCCTCTTGGTGAACTCCCATTCAAGGACTAGCTAGGAGGGATCCCATTTAGCTTCCAAGAGCAGGTACTGGTGGGCT
This sequence comes from Sceloporus undulatus, assembly GCF_019175285.1. Classification (NCBI taxonomy): domain Eukaryota; kingdom Metazoa; phylum Chordata; class Lepidosauria; order Squamata; family Phrynosomatidae; genus Sceloporus; species Sceloporus undulatus. The sequence goes on along the minus strand of NC_056523.1, from coordinate 331,980,529 downwards.
ATGCCATTCCAGGTAGGACTGCCATGGGGTGACATTTTAGGTTGTGGGGACGTATGGAGGAGGCAGCCCCCAATCCCTGCAAGGATCTTCCAATGCAGGGAATACCTCCCCCAATCCACCCATCCCCAGGAACATAGGACATACCCACCCTTGGAAAAACTGTAGCGCTGGCCTGGTCCCCTCTCCACCTCCAAGGAGAGTGGCCTTCCGAATAACGGTGTGCTTCTGAACAAACCCTTCCTTGAAGGGGGCTGAGCGGAGCAAAGTGGAGTGGAATGAAGCAGGAAAGGGCTCAGAGGAGAGGCAAAGAGTGCAAAAGATCTGTGAAAAAAGGGGTTGGGGGGTGACAGGGGCAGAGAAAGAGACAGAGAGCAACAGTCGGGGGCCTGATCCAACCCTCCCTCCTGTGAGGAAGCCAAGGGGCTGGTGACCTGCCAGGTGTGTCTGCAAAGGGGAGGGGACCTACAGGTTAATAGAGTAAAACCTCTGCCTCACACTGGTAAGCATGCAAAGTGCTCAGCAACCTTCCTTCCTCCTTTGCAAGACAGAGCCACACACACAAAATAAAATGGTGTAGTGTGCACTCCCATGTCCAACAACAAGCCAACTATGTTGCTTGACCACCAAGATGTTTAAAGTTTCCCTCTCCATCAAATGGAGCAGGTCTTTTGCAAGACTAATGGATCTTGTCCACTCAAGACAAAGCCACTGCAGCCCACAATGCCTTGGACGGCAAGAAGCATAAACAGCATCACAACATGGCTGGAGAAAATCCATTTTTACCCCCAGCTCCCATGGGGATTGCAGCTCAGCTCAGAAAAACAGCAAACAGTAAAGCAGAAAACAGCTCAGGGCAACAGCAGAGTCCAAGGAAAACAACAAGTGACATTACTGATCAAAAAAGGCATAGAATCATAGAAATGGAAGGTCCCCCAGGGGCCATCTAGTCCAGCCTCCCGCCATACCCAAGCACCCCAAAAGATGGCTACCTAATTCCTGTTTAATAACATCTAACGAAAGAGTCTGTCACCTTCTGAGCAAGTCCCTTGCATTGTTTAACAAAACAGTTGGAATCTGCTTCATTTCCTCCAGAACTATTTACAAGAGCTGTGAGGAAGTTATGTTCCATGCTTGGCACCTTTCTTGGCTGATGTGGCACTTTAAAACAGGATATTGAAACCAGCTTGCTTCATCCTTTACGTCAGTGCCACTCCCCTAACTATCAGCCACTGGTCCTTGGAGAACCTCCGAGAAAGAAAGCTGTCACCAAGGGGCATGAATATGGTGGCATGCTAGAGAGGAAAATGATGATGCCCACATCAGCTGGCTTCAGATGCATAGCTCTAGAGATTTTCAGTGATGGGAGCATCCCGCTATGCTCCCATCACTTTTGCCCATGTGAAAGTCTCCTACATGACAGCCCTCCATGTACTGTTGGAAGATATTTAAGATAGTTAAGAATCCTGGGAGATCTTTCACGTCCTGAACTCTGTTTATGCTACATTCCTACCCTCATATTTATGACTCTGCAGATGGGGAATTGAAGCCCAAGGTGGGCTGTGCTGGGGGAAGCTGCCACTGGGCTGAAAGGGTATATTCTCCTATTGGTGCACTGCCCAAGTCCCAGTTTTCCTTGCAAGAGGCCGGGAAGGGTCCTTCTCCAGGGCAAACAGGAACCACTTCGGCAAAGGAAACCCAATGTATAGAGATCTTGTAGCACCTTTGAGACCAACTGAAAGAAAGAAGTTAGCAGCATGAGCCTTCCTAGACTTTAGTCTACTTCCTCAGATGCATTTAGTGGAGTGGAAACCAAGGACAGACCTATATATGCCATAAGTATGTGAGAAGGTAAATTCAAAGTCAAAATCCTTTGTGTATGGAAATAAAATAGCAAGTCTAGTTTTAACTACGGTTGTTTGTGGACAAAGACCTAGCCATTGGATATGGAAATGAGATAGCAAGACCAGTTTGACAATGGAAACTAGCCTGCAGGTGGGGAGAATAGATGAGTGTAGGACGCCTCCATGAGGATGGGGTCAGATAGTGTTGAAATCTGTGTAGTGTGTCAGGAAACCATGGTCTTTGTTCAATCCATTGCTAGTAACTATCATTTATGGATAAATTCAAATTCTGCTGTTTCTCTTTCCAATCTACCTCTGTAGTTCTTTTGTCCAAGGACCACTGTTCTGAGGTCTGACATGGAAACCTAAGGCAGAGAGGCAGAGCTCCAAGATCAGCTCCAAACATTTGGAATTAAGTAGAGTTTTCTTTTGAAAGAACAACATGGGTTTTTAAATTCTGAAACAGAGAGTCTTCGGGTGCATCTGCACTGTAAAAATAATGTGGTTTGACACCACCTTAACTGCCATGGCTCCATCCTACAAAACCCTGGGATCTTTAGTTTTGGGAGGCACCAGCACTCTTTGGCAAAGGAGGCCAAAGACCTTGTAAAACTACAAATCCCAAGATTCCCTGGGCACATAAACCGGTGTCAAACTACATTATTCCTACAGTGTACATGCACCTTTCTTTTAATTCCTCCCTGGTCTATATCAGACTGAATTCTCCTAAACCCTTTTAGGCTTCTCGCAGATTTTATGTGCCATTTTACCCCCAAAATACAAGAGGGGGATTTAGAAGGTTTTTTGATGCTCCCTTTCCAGAATAAGTCTTTTGTCTTTTTAACTGTATTCTGTTTTTAAACAACTGGTCTGTTTTAATTTTGCAACAGTTCAATTCAATTCTAATTGTCATTTTTGTAAGTTTTTAATTGTATTTTTGTAAGTTTTAACTGTATGGGGTTGGTTTTTTTTAGACTGTAAGCCGCTTTGGGTCCCAATTTTGGGAGAAATGTGGGATGCAAATTAATATAATGAAATAAATAATAAATAAACAAGTCTGTAGCTTCAGACCTGATGTCAGAGCCAACCAGTCTTGTCCCGGATCAGGATCTTGAAGGCATGTTGATTGAATTAAAACACTGGTGGAAAGTGGGACTCACAGCCGTTCTCCAGATGTTGTTGGATTGCATCTCCCAGCATTCCTTGACATGAGCTATGCTGGCTTAGGGGATGCTGGGAGTTGCACTCCAATCACAACTGGAGGGGTGCATGATTCCTAAAGCACTGCACACCATGGAGGATGCCAACCCCAGAATGTGGTTTCCTCTCTATTTCCCTGATGGGCTCTATGACAATGAAGCTACTTCTGAGAAAACCAGACAGCCCACTTCTCTGGTCACTCTCACATGTTCACACCCACCCTTTACTAGAAGAGCTCCCAACAACCTTTCCATTGTTTATTCACAGGCGCCAGAGGAAAACGCTTGCAAAGAACAGCATAAATATTGAAACACTCCCAAAGGCAACGGAGGGGTCAAGGGAACTTCTCAGCAGAAGCAGCCAAACATCAGACAGACAAGAGATGCTCCCCAGCTCCCCAAGAAACCCATGAAGAGGCCGGACCCTTGGGATGAGGCCCACGGAGGCATGGGTTTCTGCAAAGGGATCTCAAAAGAGGAGGTGGTTTTGCATACATATATATATATATATGAAGGAAAAAGAAGAAAGGCTTAAGAAAAGGTTCTGAACTCTCCCCAGGTGCTGGAGCAGGAGTGACATTTGGGTAGCCTTCTGAATGCAGATAGGGACTGGCCCTCTGCTAGCCCCATGTCTCATCCAAATGCCCCTGACCACTCTTCCCTCTCACCATCTTAGAGCTCAGGGTGACCAGGTGAGGACAGAGATTCGAAATTTAAAAAGCACACCTTTGAACCATGTGCGTAGCTGATCAGCTGCATCCTTTCCCCATGCCCCTCCATACTCACCATCAAAGCTGCTCAGGGCCTGCAGGTCCTCACCCAGTTCGGCCGTGACGGTCAGTGCCTGCTTGACCTTCAGGTTGGTTTCCCTGGAATTAACCCAACAGAGGAGGCACAAGTCAAAGGAGTTTATCACATTATTTCAGCATTAAAGAGAGATTAACGCACATTTAAAGCATCCTGCAAATAAAGTGAAAATGGCAAGTAATTGCGCAAACAATTATCATACAAAAATTGCACAAATAAAGTGATATCGGAAATGCATTGAAATCCCAAAAATAAAAAGATGTGCATTAATGCTTCTTTGTGACGACTTTAATGGTGGGTTTTGTGCGATGTCGTATGAAATCGTTTCACGTAATTACATGATTTTTCTGGGATATTCACAGGATAAACTCCCAATTTTCTTCATGTGATAAAATCCAAAGGCTCCACATCTCCAGCTAGTGGGTTTTTCTTCCAGCCATGGGCATGAGCATGCTCTCATGCATGGGCGGCTGACCAGCCACCCACCCCTCTGTCCTGGGGATGTGTTTGGTCCAGAAGCTGGATCAGGTTTTGCCAAACAAAGAACTTCATCAGCTCCAGCAAAAAGTCTTCTCTACTGAGCCCCCCCCCCCCCCAGTCCCAGCTTTGGACTACGCACCGCTCAGAGTCCAGATTGGCAGCGAGACTGGCTTCATCCATTCACCAAGTGGCAAATCATAGAATCATAGAGTTGAAATAAACCACAAGGGCCATCCAGTCCAACCCTCTGCCATGCAGGAACTCACAATCAAAGCACCCCCAACAGATGGCCATTCAGCCTCTGTTTAAAGACCTCCAAAGAAGGAGACTCCATCATTCTCCAAGGAAGTGTGTTCCAATATCGAACAGACCTTACTGTCAGGAAGTTCTTCCTAATGTTAAGGTGGAATCTCTTTTTCTGTGGGTTGCATCCATTGTTCCATGTTCTAGTCTCTGGAGCAGCAGAAAACAAGCTTGCTCCATTCTCAGTATAACATCCCTTCAAATACACAGCTATCATATCTCCTCTCAGTCATCTCTTCTCCAGGCTAAACATACCCAGCTCCATAAGTCTTTCCTCATAGGGAATAGTTTCCAGATCCTTCACCATTTTGGTGGCCCTTCTCTGGACATGCTCCAGATTGTCAATATCCTTGAACTGTGGTGAACTGTGGCATTTTCCACCACCTTTGGGCCTCTGTGATTTCATGTAAATCTTCACAAGTTTGTGGTCTTAACTGCTTTAAATCATTTTAAATCTGTGAAGTCAAAGGCTTTCATGGCTGGCATCCATAGATTTTTGTGGGTTTTTCGGGCTATGTGGCCATGTTCTAGAAGATTTTCATCCTGACGTTTTGCCAGCATCTGTGGCTGGCATCTTATGGCCACATAGCCCAAAAAACCCACAAAAAACTACATTTTAAATCTGCTTTTTGCTGTTGTGTGCCTTCAGGTCAACTCCAACTTACAGCAATTCTATTCCAGGGTTTTCTTGGCCAGATATCTTCAGAAGAGGTTTGCCTTTGAATTCCTCTAAGGCTGAGAGAGTCTGATTTGCCCAGAATCCCCTCAGTGGATTTCCATGACTGAGCAAAGATTCAAATCCTGGTTTTCCAGAGTCTAACACTCAAACCACTTCACTAGGCTGCCCCGACAGGAAATTTTTTGGCCAGGTTTATTATTCAGAGGAGGTTTACCACCATTTCCTTCCTATGATGCTGAGAGAGTGTGACTTGACCAAGGTCACCCAGTGGGTTTCCATGGTCAAGTGGGAATTCAAAAGCCCTGGCCTCCTGGAGTCCCAGTCAAGCACTCAGCTCACTGTGCCATGCTAGTTTTTCCTTCAAGTTGACTCGGATATATGACAAACCCTCTCCTATAATTTTCTTGACAATATTTATTCTGAGGAGGTTTGCCAAGGCCTTCCTCTGAGGCTGAGGGAGTGTGGCTTGCCCAGTATCATAGATTCATAGAATTCTAGAGTTAGAAATGGCCCCATGAGCCAACTGAGTCCAACCCCCTGCTCAGTGTTATTGTATTTGCTGTGTGCCCAACATAACTATCCCTGGATGTTTTGCTCAATGGGGTTACTCTAGTTGAGACTCACCAACATGATTCCAGCCATGTTGGGGGTTTTATGGGGGCTCCACTCCAAAAATAGCAAACATGCTCCTTCCCAACAGTCCAAAAGGTGACTGGAAATGATGCAATGTCACTTCTAGGCACCAAACTGCAGGCCATGTGGCACTGCTGCAGTCCTCTTGACCTCTGGACCATGCCCACCTTGGCCTCAGTCCAGTGGTTGATCCCAAGGAAAGTAGGCTTCATTGCTGAATGGTAACTCACTATTTATGTAAATGTCATGGTTTCAACTAGTCTACCCTAACTGCAAGTTGCAATTGGAGTTAGGCCACAGGGACCAAAAGGTAGTTCTCAGCTCCAAAGAGTTAACCATCCAACTCTAAAAGCAGCATGATGAACCAACCAAGGTCAAGTTCTTTTGGGGCCCTGTCCCGACTCCCCTTTCCTCCCATCCACCATCTTCTGTTTGAAAAAGGCACTGCAGCCCTTCCAACCCGGGCAGATACTCTTGGCTCCCTTGTTGGGGACACTCACCCATCCAACTCCACGGTCTCAATGTAGGTCAGACTGTGGGGTTCACTGCTGGACAGCAACAGGAGGTCAGCCTGCAGGGAGGGAAGACCCAGGAAACAAAGGGGACATAAGTAGAGGCATGCAGACCTTGCCGCCATCTCCATACCTCTGAACCATCCCCTCTTCCAGCCTGCCTTGACCTCAGAAATGGCCAAATCCTTGAAAGACTTCCAGATGGCTCCCAGGAAAAAGAGGAAGAGGGGAAGGGGTCTCCCAATGTAGGGTGCCTGTCCGAATCTCCAAAATGGTCTAGTGAAGACCAAGTGGGGAGCACAGAAAGAGACATGCAGGTCCCCTGCAGCCTCCCTCACCGTCACAAAGTTGTTGTTCTCCAACTTGATGATGTCCCCAACCTCCACGTTCATCCAGAGGTCTTCCTTCAAGCTGGAAGAGAAGAAGTCCATTAGAAAGAGGCAGGTTGGAGGCCAAGGTTAGCAGGAGGCCCTGAACATCTTCCCTTGAACTTCCAGGGGAAGGGCATGCTTGTTTCCCCTCTTGGAAGGCCTCCTTGGTGAGCTGACCTGATGTCCTCCTTTTGCAGGGCATGACCTACATTTCTACCTTCTGTCCAGGAGGAATTCTAAAATGTCCTCCATCTTGAGCATGATTAAGAAGCCCATTAAATAGCACCATGTTTGTTGTTCCCCTTCAAGAAATGCATCCAATTGGCAGTCTGTTCTCACTGCAATTGGGGAGACAGGAACAGGATGGATCCTTCTGAAGTCCTTTTTACTAGAAGCAGCAGCAGCAGACAAGACTCGCACCCAGAGCTCAGGACGTGTTTGTTTTTTGGAGTGGAAAAGGACGACAAACATGTTAGGTAACAATCTGCTTGAAGACATAATGCAAATGTTGAAAGGGTTTCCCCCCATACATTTCAGCACAATGAACAAATGAAAAGTATAATTTAAATAATAATTTAAATGTAGATTCAGGGAAGGGAGTTTGTTGCCAGTAAAGTAAAATTTAAAGTAAAGCCTCTGTCTTGCTCAGAGTTCCATAAGTATATGGCAAGTCAACAAGGCTTTTCAACTAAGATAGATTCATCAGAAAAATATGGTTGAGTTCATAATAAAACACAGCATATGTAATATAACTGTAAATAAACTATAGGAAATGAATTTATATTAGTATTTTTTATCTTTTATTTGGTAACGTCCTATGTTTTCTTTGAGTGTCCTCAGTTTTGAGGTGCCTTGTCCTCCTTCGCAGTTAAGAGGACAACTGGTCACCCTGGTCAAGCAGTCCAGCCCCTGCTACAGAATCTCTCATAGTCGGCCATCCATCTATCCATCCATTCAGCTCCAGCTGTTTAAAAATGTCCACCTTCTGGGGCAGGTCTATTTGACCGCTGCATGAGTTCTTCCTAACGTTTTGCTTAAATTTCAGTGAGTATTTAACTGGGACATCTTTGCAATCTGAGCATGTTGGCTCAGGTCCTATTCTCTGGAGCAGAAAAGAACCAACTTGCCTCATCTGCTCCACTGACAGCCCTTCAGATCGCTGAAGACAGCTATTACACAGCCCATTAATTCCCTGCAGTGTCTTTGGTGGATGTGGTCCAAAGGAGGGCTTATAAATATTTAAGTTCCACAGGACAAGATGAGTGCAGTTTAACAGCTGGGTTGGGAGACCAAGGGCTCTCCCACATGCGCCACCATTAAAGTGCCATGTGAGCTGCCATGGCTTCCCCATCCTGAGGAATCCTGGGATCGGCCATTGCAGGAGGGATGGTTAAGATTCTCGGCCAGAGAACTCTAGTGCTTCCCTACACTGCAGATCCCAGGATTCTTAGGGATGGAGGACTGATGGCAGTTAAAAGTGGAATCATCCTGCTATAACAATGTAACCTATCAGAGGGACCCTGGTCTCACCTGCCCAGGTGTCCTCCACATTGCAAAGGAACATAAGGCACTGCGCAAGAAAATGGGAGGACATTGCAGAATAAAAGCTAAAAACAGTCATACTGTATAAATGTAAATCTGTGCTTTTTAGCCATGCTCAAAATGGAGGACAGTTTAAATAATAGAATCATTGAGTTGGAAGAGACCACAAGGGCCATTCAGTCCAACCTCTTGCCATGCAGGAACTCACAATCAAAGCATCCTCGACTGATAGCCATCCAGCCTCTGTTTAAAAATAGCCTCCAAAGAAGGAGACTCCACCCCTCTCCAAGGGAGCATGTTCCATTGTCAAATAGCTTCCTACTGTCAGGAAATTCCTCCTAGTGTTTAGGAAGAATCTGTTTTCCTGTAGCTTGCATCCATTGTGCCAAGTTCTAGTCCAGGGGTAGGCAACCCTTTTGAGCCGGGGGCCGGGTTGCTGTCCCTCAGACAACTGGGGGGCCGAAGCCAAAAAAATAAATAAGTAAATAATTTTTTTAAAATTAATTAAATAAATAAACTGGGACAAATGTAGGACAAAATTTTCAAATGGAGGGCACTTTTTAAATAAAAAATGGAGGACACGTGAAAAAATTTTGATATTTTTTTAAAAAATGTTAAGATAAATGCATGTTTCTGAGGCTTCTATAGACAATTGCCCCACCATGCCCCTCGCGTGAGACGCCAAAGGCCCCGGCGGCAATCGGTGGCAGGACCAGGCTGGGGCCGGTCCCAAGGCCTCGCCGGGCCGCATTCGGCCCGCGGGCCGCAGGTTGCCTACCCCTGTTATAGTCTCTGGAGCAGCAGAAAACAAGCTTCCTGGACAGAAGGTGTAAATGTAGGATGTGTCCTGGAAGATGAGGACCTCTGGTCGCCCTGCCCAGGCTGAACTGCAGTGTGGGCAGCTGGGGTGGGTTTGAAGACCAATCCTCTGCCCTGGGAACCCTCCAGAACTGTGCAGATTGCCCCAAATGCGAAATCCTCCAACAAAACTGGAAGGGGCCAGAAGTCTACGTTTGATTTTGGAAAAATACATATGCTTTAATGTTGTCTAATGCAGACATATCTCAGAAGCCTTCAAGGAAAAAGAGATTCACCTGTTTGGGGACCAGAAAAGGGGTATTAGGAGATTGGAGAGCTATCAAGGTCCCCAAAAGCAGCTTTGAGGGACCTCAGGTGACCAAAGGCTGGCTTGACTCTCTTCTCCTGCCATCTTTGTTGCTTCTGGCTTGTGCCTGGCTCCACATGGACAAGGAGGGCAAGGATCTACTGCAGACCCCATGGACCCTCCCCACAGCCACCCATGGCCACAGGGGACTCTGTTCAGAAGGAGGGGAGCATCCTGTGTGCGAAGGGAGACTGGCGGGGAGGGGAGCAGGGGGGGAGGGGTCTGCCTCCTGCTGCCTCTTTGTGGGCAGCGATGTAGAAACTGAGGACTTTCAGGGACCAGAAAAATAAGTTCAATCTGGACATCCTCCAAGCCCCTGGTAGAATAATAGAAGGCTCTTTGCCCCCATTCCCCATCATTATGGGCCCAGGGAGGTAGCCCTGCAAAGGATGCTGAGCATGGCACATGTCTGCTTTTGGCGTGAGAACTATAGGGCACACTCCTGTGGCTGACATACCCAAGTGTAACTAGAGGTTATCCCTGACTATATAGCCTTTGGAATGCTGCAGGAGGCAGCACCCAGAAACTCCTTCTGGAATATCCCCCCCCACCTCCGTTCCCCTTCAAGAGCCAGCATGTGCTCCCACAAACACTCAGTGGCTAAGGGAGGGCAGAGATGTGTGTCAGACAGGCAGTTCTTGAGCCCAGAGAAAAGAGCAAATGCTACCAGGAGAGCAGGCCTAGAGGATGACCATTTGCTATTCTTTCTTCCCAGTTGCAGGACACTTGGTCCCCAAAAGCAGCTTTGAGGGACCTCAGGTGACCTTGCCCTCTCCCAGCCACTGGCCCACATGGCCCTTGCCGTCTCCTGGCCACTGAACAGTCATGGCAGTTCATAGCAGGCAGAAGAGGGACCCAGCAGAAGTAAGCTTACGTGGTGGTATCTGGATCAAAGCCAGCACACGAAAACTGGGCTGTAAGGAGAGCAGAGGGACCTTTGACAGAGAGAGAGAGAGAGAGAAAGAGAGCTCACCTGCCATTGACCAGCACTTTGACAGGACGGTTGTTGACTTGCTTGTCACTCTGGTGCCGGTTCTGGAAAATAGAGCCCCCAGGGAACAGAGGTTGCATGAGATGAAATAGACTCAGGCCTTGACTGTATGAGTCAAAAGTCCCATTCCTGCCCTCACCCCAGCAGCAAAATTGGACACACAGAGACCTGGGATGTTTGCAAGGGTTACAAGACCCTCATGACTGGTGCAAACACACAAGCAGTGTTGGAGCAAGCACAAATTGGTGCCTTTCAGACAGTGTACAGGCCAAATCTGGTTCTAGTGTGGGCAGTCTGGACCATGTCCAGCATGTTCCACACCAGGCCTGGGGCATATCATATTTACAATGGAGCAAAAAACTTATCTGTTGCTCCAGATTCAGAGTTCTGTTCCTGTGACGTGGTGGCAGTCTGCACTGGTGTCCACTGGGCCACACAGCACTTGCATGTCCACCACCATGGGTTGCTTCTGAGGTCAGGCAGCTCCTCAGTCTATGAAAGCATATGCTACAACCTTCTTTTTCAGTTAGCCTCAAAGGTGCTACAAGATCCCTGTGCAAACTGGTCCAGACTAACACAGCAATGTCTTTCAATTTCAGGGGGCAGACACCCTCCTGACAGGGCAATGTCTCAACTTCTGTGGACATTATGGAGGAGGAGAAGATGCCACCCACCATCCACCATGGAAGGTCAACCTCTTCTCAAGGCATTCTCCAGCCTGGTATCCAACAGCCAAAAGGAAGATTAGCCAGAAAAATTTTTGTTGGCTTGAGTTTCTTGCAGTAACAGCTTTTTTGTGCTTTCTGATGCCAACTTTTGGGTGGTTCCAGATGGGCAAAACTGTTTTGGCTCCACCCACCACCACCACCACCACCCAAACCACAGTATGATGTCATTGGCATTCATCTAGAACTCCTCAAAGACCCTCAGGGACCTCCTTCCTCTGACAGAAACTATGGCCATTGAAAGAGCCCATCGACCTGGAATCAGCACCATGGGACAACCTATCCAGGTGCTTCCACAATCTGCAAACATCAGGTTTGCATAGGATAATAGCAGCTGAAGTGGGATCAAAGTGCCTCAGCTGTGAAGGATGACAGTCACCTCCATCTCTCCTTCGCCTTGGGTCACTTCTGTCAGTCAGTGAAAGGGCAAGCCCTTCTGAAAAGAAAGTGTTGACATGCACATAGGCCTCACTCACCACATCATCAATGGCATCCTTTGCTGCTGACACAGCCAGCACCAAGACCAGGGGAACAACCGTGGTGAACCATGAGAGGGAAGAAATGGCAGGGATGAGCTGCAATGAGATGGGGAAAGGAGGTCAGGCCAGGTAGACGGACTCTATGAGATCCTTTCCCACTGTTCAGCACGTCAGCACAGCTGCAAGTGGCCAAAATGTGCCACCTTGCCCTTGGCAGATCAGCACTGCTGGTTGATTTCCTTTGCACCTCATCCTACTGCCCACAGCTTGCAGTGCTCAGAGCTCCTTTGTGCAAGGCAGGCAGTGCCACCTTTCAACATGGGTCCTGCATGCCTTTCTCTCCTGCTGCACATGCACATTTTTCACAAAGGACTGGTTTCTTGAAGATCTTTCATGTACCGCACAGGGATAGCGCTCTGCTTCCGCTTTAACAGCCATGGCTATGTCCCCTGCAATCCTGGGATCTGCAGTTTCATCATGCATTTACAATTCTCTGCCAGGAGGTTCTAGTGTCTCACTAAACTGCAAATCCCAGGATTCTGCAGGATGCAGTCATGGCAGCAAAACTGGGCTCAAAGGCTATGTAGTAGGAAAGAGACATGGGCTGTTTGCAAGGCCACATCTTCATGATTGGTGCAAACATACAAGCAGTGCAGGAGCAAGTGTGTCGGTGCCTTTCCCTCTGGAGGGAAGGAATGGCAGGGGAGCAACCAAGAAGGACTTCCTGGGCTCCCAGGGCCATGGCTACTCCCAGGAGAGCAATGGCCATGCATAATGCCACAGAACTTCACAGCTCCCCTCCACAACCCCCAATTCTCTAAAGGTTGCTGTTCGGGGCTGTGGGAAGCAGGGAGCCCCCTGACACACACACACACACACACACACACACACACATCAAAAGATGCTACAGGGGGGTCTTCTCCTACCTGTAAGATGAGCAGGAAAAGGAAATAGGCATTGGCAATTCTCTGGAACTGCTCAAATAAGTTGAGAGGCAGGAAGGTGAAGACATTGTACTTGGATGTTTTGATGGAGTTTTTCTGCAAAGAGACAAAGCAGGCAGTCAGATGGGAAGCAAACTGGCCCAGTGGCCCAGTTCCTGGCTGGTCTATGATGCCCACCTGTCAAACCACCAGCCCACTCCCATCACAACACTCACCTCCAAAATGACAGTTTGTTCTTCTCAGGCAACCACCCTATTCCCTAGAGACTCCACCAGAACCTGGATCAAAATGTATGAGTGGGAGGCAGCCACTGTCAGAGGGGGGAACTTTGTGGCTCTCCAGACATTGCTGGGCTGCAGCTCCCATCTGCCCCACTAACTGGCCTGAGCAAAAGGGAGGAGTGCTGGGAGCTGCATTCCAACAACATCTGGAGGGTGCAGGACTCCAAACTCTGACCTAGAGGGAAAGAAGGAGCCAAGAGATAAAAGTGGGGAATTCTTCACCTAGAAGGAGCAAATAACAGCCTCTGTGTTGCGTCTCACTGGATTCCTGTGCAAGGCTTTGGAGAGGTCCTGCTCGCTGACCTTTGGCCATATATGCAATAAAACCTATGAAGAAAGGTTGAAGGACCTGGACACGTTCTGCCCGGTGAAGAGAAGACTGAGGGGTGACAAGATGGAACTCTTTAAATACCCCAAATGGTGTCCCAGAGAAAGAAGGGCAGGCTTGTTCTCTTCTGCCCCAGAAGGCAGGCCCAGGTCTAAAGATTTCAAGTTATATAAGGTAACTCCTTGACAGAAAAAGTGGTTGAGCAATGGAACCAATTCCCTAGAGAGATGTAGGGTCTCCTACTCTAGATGTCTCCAAAAAGAGGCTGGAAGCTCTACCTGGAAATCCTGCAATGAATGGAGGGTTGGACTCTATGGCCTCTGGGGGCCCCTTCCAACTCTAAGATTCTAGGCTTTCCTGCAAGAATGAAATGAACAGGAATTTGCAACTAATGGCAACCAGGGACTCCTTGTGCTGGGGAGTACAACTGCTGCTGCTGCTGCTGCCATGCTTGCAGCTGCTTGGTTTCTTTGTGTGGCAGATTCACTCTCAGGAGGACCAATTCACAAGTCAGCTGTCATGCTGCAATGATCTCAGGACTGTTTGCAGAGCTCGTTTGTCTGCCTCCTACTGTCAGAGTCTTTGCAAATACTCAGTATCCCTCTTACTAAAGAGGTCTGGATATAACAGTGGTAGTGGCATGTGGCTGTGGGTGTGTTACAGAGAGAGGGAGTGAGCCTGCTTGCCTGTGTGTGTTTGACTGTTGCTCTGGAGAAAGCAGAGGACCAGACCATGAAGTCCACACTTAAACATCTCCCTTCCTCCTCCAGCTATTCCTTCATTGCTTCCTCCTGTCTGGCACAAAACTAGAGGGCATGAGGCAGCTTTTCTGCCAAGTAGTCCATGGGAATAGCCAGCCATGGAAGGAGGCCCAGAATTGGAGATGTAGTTGTGGATGGATCTGTCAATGGTGAGGGTGTGAAGAATATGTGCAATCTTTTTGTATCCTCCACAAGACAGGGCGCCTTGAGACATGGCAGACAAACCCCTGTCAAAAAGGGCCCTCTCAGCCTCATGAGATTTTTCGTTTCATCCTGCCTTGAGACCAAAAAGAGATCTACAACTTCTTCTTTTTGTTGGGTTTAATGCAAAAATGTTGGTTTTTGTGCAATTTTAAAAAAGCAAGTCCACCACCACCACTTTGTTATATTTTCATTAAAAACATCTGCTTGGATGGATACTAATCATGCTAACTATGGAGAAAGCAGGAGCTATAAGTGGGAGTATTGCCCTCGCTCTCTGCACATGGATGGATTGAGCCCAGACTCTCATTTGTACAAAAAGGCCAGTCAACTCTGGTCAGGGATGTAAAGACTGGCATGCATGCAGTGGGCAGGGGCACCACTTCTCCCCAGAGGGTAGGACAGTAACCAGACTACTTCAAACTACTAGAAAGGAGATTCCATCCAAACATCAGGAACATCTGGAAGAATTTCCTGAGAGAGAGGACCATTTGCCAATGGAAAGGACTGCCTTGGAGGGTGGTGGACTTGCCTTCATTTGGATGTTGAAAAATTGATTGTGCTTTGATTGTGAGTTCTTGCATGGCACGGGGTTGGACTGGATGGCCCTTGAGGTCTCTCCCAACTCTAAGATTTTATGATTCATTGGAGGTCCTTCAACTGAGGCTGGATGGTCACCTCCCCAGGATGCTTCAACAGTGGACTGCCTGAACTGGCATCAGGAGGTTGGACTACTTGGACTCTGGGGTTGCTTCCAACTCCATGATTTTATGAAACAAACCCCCATCCCATATCCATGGTCCTTTCTTCTTCCAACCTAGGAGAGTCAGAAGCACAAAGGAGCAGCTTTCTGCATCTGAAACCATGGGAAAAGAGGTGGTGGAAAGGCAAGAATCTAAACACACACTCACAGTGCAACACACAAGCAAACAAACAAGTGCTCATTTACCCATGGACCTGACCCAGCTGGATGCCGTCACTTTCTGTGGGTCATCCACCAAAAGCAGGACCATGTGGACATCAATTTGGCCAACCATCTTACACATGACTCCTGGACAGCCAAAGTGATTCACAGGCTGGTTGGTCTCCCTTTTTGGCTTATGGGGGTGGGAGAAGAATCATGGCTTGGCAGTGGTGGTCTGGGCAGCATTCCAGCTCACGATGGCCACAAATAGAGGGGCTGCAAGAGGGGTATGATACAGCTGACCCCTCAGCCACCTGGGGTGCCATTCAGCCTGGCAAGAGGGGAGTTGGAGGGGAGCTATGAGGTAGACAAAAAGGTAAAGGGCACACGCTGTCTCCCCTTCAGCCTGAAGCCCCCTTGGGGCTCAAGTAGGGGCTCTTTTGAGGAGGGGGAGTGGAGAGCCTTTATCCAAAGCCCCCTTCCTCTGCAGAAACCCCCATCTCTGTCCAGTCTCCATCTACAACAGCCCATGTGGCTGTGAGCGATGAACAGCCCTGTGAGGCAAAAACCTTTTCAGAACCCAGTAGGGTTACCAGTTTAAGGCCAAAACCTGATATTTACGTTGACACTTAAGGCACACAACAACAACAACAACAACAACAAACCTGATGGTATCATTTGTTGTTTTGTTTTGTTTTTTAAATATTGCATTGGATTTAATACTTTTTAAGGAGGGGAGAGTACCAGGGATTTTATATGTTCTGTATTTTTAACTTTGTTAGCCGCCCCGATTGTTCTCAGAGGGGTGGGACACAAATTATTATTATTATTATTATTATTATTATTATTATTATTAGACCTTATGCAGTAAGCACTAACCACACTGGGAGACACCTCAGAGGAGGTGAACACCTGGTGAGGTGGTCACTCATGTCTATCCTAAGAACGCACCAGCTGCTCCCTTCCACCAGTCTGGGCACTTCTGCTGTCCATCTGTTGCAACCACTAGTGGGGTGGGGTGCTGCTGCTGCCCAACAGCTCCTTCTGGGTCAGGTGGGGCTGCTGGCTAAACAGGGAAAAGGTTGCTAGGCAGGAACATCAGCCTACCTCCACTAGAGACCACTACTTGAAATAGGCTCCTTTCCGGTCTGGCAGGTCTGTTGGCTGGTGAGGCAAGTAGTTTCCTCCTCTCTCAGTGGTGCCACAAGATCTAGAGAAGAGTGCCAGGCAGCAGCAGCAGCCCACCCTCAATATATGCCAGAGGCAGACAGACTGGTGGAGAAGGGGCTGCGGTGTGTGCCAGGCAGCCTGGGTTGACAGCATGAGCTATTGCACTGGAGTGACACCAACCATAGTGACACCACTGCTTAGAGAGATGGGATAAGGAATATTTAATCCAGTCTCCTTGGTTCTAGCCAGAACATAGATTCAGAGCAGATTGGAGGGTGAGCCCTGGCACTGCAACAGCTGGGAGGAAAGGAGGAAGCTAAGTAAATACATAGACCCCCTTGGAGAGTCTTTGGATGCTGCAGCAAGGAGTCATAGAATCATAGAGTTGGAAGAGACCCCAAGGGCCATTCATTCCAAACCCTTGCCTTGCAGAAACACAGAATCAAAGCATCCCCAACAGATTGCTGTCCAAGCTCTGTTTAAAAACCAATATAGTCGCAAATTTGTAAGTCAATGAAGCCTTGTAAATTGTAGCATGCTGTTGCTCTGCTAGCTGAGCTGGAGATTTGCATTGAGCCCTTTCCTCTTTCATGGAGCTAAGATGCCCCCATACAGGAGAATCTGCACCCTCATTTCCTACGTGGAGATGAACTTTGAAAACTGGAGACTCAGGGCCAGACCCTGAAAACTGGGAACCCTAAAACTCCTGGTTGCTGTGTGAAACTCTGCATCTGTCGCTGGGGAAACCAAGGAACACCCTGGTCCCTTCTTCTGCTGCCCAGATGACCTCCCTGCTTCCTGTCATGGCAGATTATCTGCAGGTCTCCCCACTACTATCACCACAACCATCAGCACGTTCCGTCTCTTCTTCACATGCCTCCAGTGTGATCACACCTCCTCTTCCATGCCTTTGCCCCTCTGGCGCATTGGCTGGCATAGGGACTCCTTCCTCTCCCTCTTGCTCACACCCACATGTGCTTTCTATAACATGGCCAAGGAGGCAGGCACGGGAAATGGCAAGGCGTGGGATCCCGCAGAGCTATTTTGGGAAGGGAGAGGAGGCTTGACACATGTCAGAGCCAATGACAATGTGAGATGGTGAGGAGACAGCATGCCCCCCTTGTGCCCCCCACCCACAGGCTGCCAGCTTTCTTGGATCCCCTCTTCTTCCTTTTCTCCTTCTGGCTTCTTCTGAGTCACTGAGGCAGGGAATCCGCAGGAGGGATGGACTGGCCACACTCCAGAGCAGCCAGTGGCTAGTTTGTAAAGGGGGCTCCAGGTCTTTGGAGAGGAGCAGAAGGTTCCAGGGCTGAAACAGCTGCTATTCCCAGTCCCTGTCTCCCCAGGTGTGCAAACAGCCTGCAGCACCCATGAGACTCTGCCTGCCAGTGGGACCATGAAGTGATGGCTCTCCTGTCCAAGCGGCAACCACCAAATCCAAAGCCAGTCCAAGGCTTTGGGCAACAAAACGTCCTTCCTGCAGGTTTTTAAAACCACACCACTATCACAACCACAGCATCCAACCTGCAAAGGCAAGCTCTCAACAGAGACCAAGAAGGCAGGAAGGTGGCCAGGCCAGTCAAACATTTTTGAATGCCAAAGAGGGCTCTTCTCCAAAGCATTTGAGGTCCAGTGACTGGCTTTGTGGATTTAGTGTATGCTATTTCCTTTTGTAAATGCTTACTGGTTCCAATTATTTTGATTGCTGTTTTATGTTGTTCCTAAATGATCCAATGCTGCAGGACAATACAAAACTAGACACTCCACTTCAGCCACCTTTGGATGAGGGGTTCATCCTGATCCCTGCAAAGGCCTAAGAATTTTCTCAGCCAGTGGCCAATAAGGTCTGAGTCCAGAGTGGCCACCAGCTAATGCTAGGTATCACTTCTCCCTTTTCCCGTGGCATTGGGTGGTCTCAAAGCCAACAGTCCTCACTAGAACCATAGAATCATAGAGCTGGAAGAGACCACAAGGGCCATCCAGTCCAATCTCCTGCCATGCAGGGACTCTCAATCAAAGCATACTCGACAGATGGCATTCGAAACATGAATGGCCAGATGGAGGAGTACCCTGCCTGCATGGATACCCGTCTATACCATCTCAACTGAAAACAACACCAACAATATCTTGACAAAATGCAGCCCTGTGACTCTAACATCATCATCATTTTTCCCTCTTGTATGATTTTTAACAACGTTCCCTGATGAAGAAGCCATTGGAGCTTCAAAAGCTTGCAACATGTGGGACTTCTGGTGGCATGGCTGGACGCAATGGTTGCTCTCTGAGTCGCTCCAAAGAGTGACAGCTTGCCAGTGACTAGGTCTGCTTGCAGAACATCAAAGCAGACCGGGGATTTCTCCTCGGTAAGGGAAAATAGAGGATTTTGGATGTTGTTGTACTTTGCTGTATGGCCAGCATAGCTACCCCTGGATATGGTCCAAGTGAGTGAACTTAGAGATGGAGCTACTTACTGCATAGTCAAACTGGAGATTGAAGGCGCGGTCATTTGCACGAAGGTGCCTCTCTTCTTCTGCGGAGGAAAGAGCAGGAGTTAGAGGGTCAAAGGGCTGAACGGCCAAGGTGCTGGAGCTGTGGGTCTGACAGAACCTCCTCCACCTTGGCTGGGACTTTGTTTGGGGGGCAAGAGCCAGCTATGTGAAGAAGAGAAGTCAACAAGGGGCCGGTCTGACAGCAGAATCCACCCAAGGGGTCTCTTCTGGAGCAGCAAAGAAATAAACCCTCACACCCAGTCTGAGTGGTGAACAATCCCTGGACCTCTTGAAAAGTGGCAAACAACACCTGGGCAGGAGAGACTAAAGCCAGCTCCACCTGGTGCATAGGGGAAGCCTCCAAGCTGATCCCTGGCCTGCTACATTGTAACTGACTGTCAAAACCTGGCGTTACTTGCCCTCTTTAGATTGCATGGGGGCCCCAAACCCATCCATAGACTATATAGAGAGTATATGGGAGGAAGAATATACATTAGGCTTCAGGAATTATTAATCAGTAAAAGTCTTTGTGGTCGATAATCAGTTTTGGAGATTTAAATATCTGTGTTATAGAAATAAAGGTAAGGTAAGAATCTCTCTTGGGGATAGAATAGTTTAATTTGAGAATGTGGTAATGGTGGTAAAAAAAGGAAATTGAAAGGAAGGGCAAAGGAAGAACATGTATTATAGCTTTATAATTTTTTAAAAAGATAGTTGCATAAATTATAAGGTGTAATTAGAAGCAGAGGTGTAAGAAGCAGTAAGAAATGAAGTGGAGGAGACATTAGAAAATGTCAACCTACCAAGGAGGAAGGAATGAGGAGAGTAAGAAGAATGCAAGAAGAATATTTTTTGTATGTTATGTTTTAGGGATAGTAGGCAATAAGTTTTAGAAGGAATGACGGGATGGAGGATATTTAGGGTGGCGTATGTAATTAGGGTTTAAAGGACTAGGGATTTGGATGTATGTTATTGTGATGTATGTTATTGTGTTGCTGGGATGTGGGATATGTTATGGATATGTCACGGGATGGTATATCACAGCGATGGTGAACCTTTTAGGGGCCAAGTGCCCAAACTGCAACCCAAAACCCACTTATTTATAGCAAAGTGCCATGTCCCTCTGGCTTTCTAGAGGGCTCTGAGTGCCACCTCTGGCAAGTGTGCCATAGTTTCACCATCACTGGTATATCATGTCATGTTGTGCCAAGACATGCAAGATGTTGTGTTATAATGTGATGTGGTGTACATTAGCACACACACACCTGGGGTCAATTGCCACCTTTAGATTGCATGGGGTCCCAAACACATCCCAAACCAGGCCTTGAGCTGCCTCCTTCTCCCCACGCAAGGCCACCAGCCATTCCCCATACGGGCCCCAAACCATGAGGAATCACCTGGCATTCATCTCCAAGTTGTAGCGAGAAGCAGAATCCAACAGGCATGATGGGCATGGCCAGCCAGGGGTGCATTTCCCCCTTCTCTCAGTTTGGGGGCTCAGTGTAAGTCAATGGTGCAACACAATGTGGGGCAAAACAGTCAGACAGGACAGCCATGGACTCCAACCTCAGCTGTAAAGTACGGAGCTCATATATTCCTCACCTTCCCTGAACTAACTGATGTTTTACAACTGCATCTGGATTCTGGATTTGTTAGAGCAGAGCAAAGCATAACAAAAATATCTGCCAGCGCTGGTTTTTCAGAAGAACTCTCAGAGCCCTGAGCATATGCCATTGCGCATTTCCACTCAGCCATGGAAACCCGTTTGGTGACCTTGGGCAAGTGACACTCTCTCAGCCTCAGAGGAAGGCAATGGCAAGAAAATCCCATGATAGGTTCCAACTTAGGGTTGCCATGAGTCAGAAACAACTTGAAGGCACATAACAACAACAAGGATTTGCAGACAAACAGACAGAAGGACACATTTCCAGAGAGTCATTTCTGATAGCAAGCAGCTAGCCTAGACCCTTCTCTGCTATCATAGAATGTAAAAAGAAAGCTTTAACTCAGATAAACAAATTAAAATAAAGATCCCATCCAAAATTGTGTGGGCTATGGGCATGAAGGGCCATGTCACCTCGCTATTTTGTCTCCTGCGGGAAATGGAAACATAAATGGACTTGGGGAGTTAGGCAATTATTTTGCAAAGAAAAGGTGGAGAAAATAAAGATTTAACAAGGCATGAGTAAGCATCATGAACAATTATTCAGGCTGGATGTTAGATCAAACAGAAAACAGCACATGGGAGATGGGGGCAGGCAGGAGGCGCATGGATGGTGGTGGTGCTTTAAAGAACCCCTAACTCTGCTGACATTTAAGAACAGTCAGAAATGTAAATTTGGGGTTTATTCAGATGGTGAAAATAATCCAAACACAATCTGGGGTGAATCTTTGTTGTTCGAATGCATTGGATTAAGTTTGTTCATGTGCATTTCGAATGCATCATATTAAACATGGGGGGGGGAAGGGGGGCTGCCCAAAACCCCACTTAACCCAGAGTAATCAATCACAATGTTATTTCTGATTTTTTCTAAAATAATTTCATTCTCGAAACCAGGATAAAACTCTGCATGCCTTGAACATGCTTTGAAGGTGCCAGCCACAGCTGCTGGCGAAACATCAGGAACAAACTCTTCCAGAACATGGCTACATAGCCCAACCCCCCCCCCCCAAAAAAAACCTATGGATGCCGGCTGTGAAAACCTTTGACTTCATAAAGATTAGAGAGGTTAAGATAGGTAGATGATTAAAGATTGGTTATATAAGTTAGATATAGGTTATATAAGTTATGGTATACTTATCTAGGTTATATAAGTTTGTAGAAAGAAATTTTGTAGAATGAATGTGCAAGTTGGAAAAATTAAACTGTTGATTTTACTTTGTTTGTATGTGGTTTGGGAGTGGTTTAAATTTGCACATTTGTTTCTTTTAGGATTAATTTAAAAATTATACAAAAACACTCCAAAACAAATCAATAAAGCCTGGTTGTAAGGTGTTGCTCTACAACCGGGGAATTTGCAACCTTGTCTCCTGGTTGAAGATGACCCATGAAAAGTCAGTCCAAGCCCTGAGAGATAGCAATGTGAAGAGAGAGAAGGATTGGTGGTAAGGCACACGTGTTCAGCGTCCCCAAGGGATGGTGCCAAGTGGCATTGACCTCGGTGCCAGTCGG
This sequence comes from Sceloporus undulatus, assembly GCF_019175285.1. Taxonomy (NCBI): domain Eukaryota; kingdom Metazoa; phylum Chordata; class Lepidosauria; order Squamata; family Phrynosomatidae; genus Sceloporus; species Sceloporus undulatus. Next base: position 331,958,552 of record NC_056523.1, on the reverse strand, counting down.
ACAAAGGTGAGCCCGGGGTCTGATAAAGCAGCAGGGAAGACAAGATTGGGGTGGTAAAACTGAGCCAGACGCTGAAAGGTGCCTGTGATGGTAAACACGTGAATAACCAGGCAGAAGTTGCACTGGGGTAACCTATCCCCCGCTGCCGTTGAGCCTACTTTTCCCACAGCCTCTAGCACCAAGGAGCAAGGAGTGGAGTTGGCACCAAAGCCCAGGGCTTACATTCAGAATCCAGCAGTGGCTCTGCCTTGGAAGTCATGGGAGAGACAGGAGACAGGGTGGGCAACTGTCAGAGGCTGAGAGCCCCTGCTGAACCCCAAGGGCCCTTGAAAGGCACATGGCCTTTCTGCCACACTTTCCAATACCCCCAAAATAAAATTACCCCCTCAAAAGCATTGTGTACCAAAATGTCCCGAACACACCCAATTTCCAACAGCAGGTGGGGGCTTAAGGGGCCAGACAGGCTGCAGGCAGCACTTTCTCCTCCCTGCCTCACCATCCAGCTAGACGTCCCCACATTAGTCCCCCATGCGTGCCATTCCCCAGTCTGGGTTATTCAAGGATTCTCCCTGACCAGGCTCACTTATCTCCAGACCAGGGAGGATGAACTTTACCGGTGCTGTCATCAGCCTGTTTGCCTCCCCCCTACCATGGAAAAGACCCTCCCACACTTCCAGATGGTTCCCTAAACCAACCTCCCCCCAACCACTCAGAGCCCTCCCAGTGTGTTGGATCACAATGCCCATCATTTCCTCAGAGAAGAAGGGAGCTGTCTCCCACCACCTCAAGGGCACCAGGAGGGCATCCAAATCCCTCTGAGAGAAAGCTTGATTTGGACCGGCAAGGCCAAACCCTCCTTTGCCTCCTCAGTTGAACGTGAGTCAACAGTGTGATGTGGCAGCTAAAAAGGCCAATGAACTTCTAGGCAGCATGAATAGTAGTGTCTAGATCAAGGGAAGTCATAGTGCCACTCTATTCCACTTTGGGCAGGCCCCACCTGGAATACTGTATCCAGTTCTGAGCACCACAAGTTAAAAAGGATGTTGAGAAACTGGACCATGTCCAAAGGAGAGCCACTAAAATGGTGAAAGGCCTGGAAACCATGCCTTATGAGGAAAGACTTCAGGAGCTGGGTATGTTTACCCTGGAGAAGAGACGGTTAAGGGGTGATATTTGAAGGGATGTCATATTGAGGATGGAGCAAACTTGGTTTCTGCTGCCCCAGAGAATAGGACATGGAGCAATATATGCAAGCTACAGGAAAAGAGATTCCAGCTCACTATTAGGAGGAACATCCTGACAGTAAGAGCCATTTGACAGTGGAACACACTCCCTCAGAGAGTGGTGGAGTCTCCTTCTTTGGCGGTCTTTAAGCAGAGGCTGGATGGCCATCTGTCAAGGATGCTTTGATTGTGAGTTCCTGCACGGCAGTCTGGGGTTGGGCTGGATGGCTCTTGGGATCTCCTCCAACTCTATGATTCTATAGTGTGACCTGGAAATCCACAAAAACACCTTGAGGAAGGGGCAGTCTGGATGGCCTCTGGAAGAGGCTCCTGGCCCTGGGATTGACCATCAGTTTGGGTCCGAGAGCAGAAGAAAGAAGCCCCTCAGCATCTCAAAGCAGGACAGAATCAGGAGCCTCCTGGGGATGATGGAAAGTGTATTTGAAGACCTGGGCACCAGTCCGTTGGTGACATATGCACTCCCTATGGAAGTGGTTGAATATTTTCATCCAGTGAAAAACATCTGTATTCACTTTAAGATCACAAAAGCAGAGTTACACATGTGGCACCACTGCATGCATCTGTGCATTGCTCACTTCATACTGGTCATAGAAATATGCCTGGGGAATGCACATTCCATGGCGCAATGTCATTCACTAACAAGGTGGCACTGCACAGTTGCCTGTAACTCCACATGTGGGCACGGAGTTACACTTCATCTCCTCAACAGTGGATCCTGGCCCTGGGTTCAGATCCCACCAAAAGTGGGACAAGCACCAGGGAGAGAGACTGGGAGGAAAGGAAATCATTTGCACTGCCCTGAAGCAGGAGAAAGCAAAAGTTGGAAAACACCAGAGAAACACTGCTATGGCCAGCTGCTCCAACTGCTTCTGGAGCGGGTGACTCATGAAGCCTCGGATTTCACTGCATGGAAAAAAGCAAACAAGATTTTTGGGCTCCAGCCACAAAGGGGGGGGGGTCACTTTCCCTCTTCCCACAGGAAAGTTTGGGAGGGAGTTGGGCCTGAACAACAACATCTGGATGAGGGAAGTGTATGAGGAGGAGACCCAGCTGGCCAGAAGCAGCTTCTTCTGGGACAGGAAGACTGGAGAAGCAGAGCCCAGAGTCTGGGCCTTTGCTGCAGCCTTACGATATGACCCAAAATATGTTGACTTGAATATAAATTCACTAGACTCAGCTGAGCTTACTCACTAATGCAGACGTTATACTCCCCAACTGTTCCAGTCTGGCAGGGACAGCCCTATTAAATCCTCTGCCATTCCACTTTTTCAGTAGCTTTCAAAATGTCCCAGTTTCTATCTCCTCTTCCCATTTCCCCCCTTCATCCTCAATTTACTTCAGCTGCTGAAAACCAAGTGATCATTTAGACCAGGGGTAGGCAATCTTTTTGAGCCGGGGGCCGGGTTGCTGTCCCTCAGACAACTGGGGGGCCGAAGCCAAAAAATAAATAAATAAATTTTAAAAATTAAATATATAAATAAACCAGGACAAATGTAGGACAAAATTTTCAAATGGAAGACACTTTTTTTAAAAAAAAGGACACGTGAAAAAATTTGCTGATTTAAAAAAAATGTTAATATAAATGCATGTTTCTGAGGCTTCTACAGACAATTGCCCCCCAAAGGCCCCGGCAGCAATCGGCGGCAGGATGCCTACCCCTGATTTAGACGTTGTTATTTTTTACTGCAACAATGCAAATAATCTCACTCACATACTCCAGGTTCTGTTGCTCAAACATGTCAGCACTGAGAGATGGAGTTGATGATGTGGATGTATTCAAAGCATGTTCAAGGCATGCAGAGTTTTATCCCGGGTCTATTTACATCAGTTATTCACACAGCTAACAATGCAAATCTTTTAGGAAAACTCAGGAAAGAAAACGAGATTGATTATCACGGGTTAAGTGGGCTTTTTGACATCCCACCCCAAATTTACTCAAATGCATTCAAAAAGCATTTGAACAATAAATATTCAACCCAGATTCTACCTGGATTATTTTCACCATCTGAATAACTCCTGAGTTCAAAGTGCAAAAGCAGTTTGCATACAGTTAACTCAACAGGAGCGAGAGGAAAAGAGGGGCAGAATCATGCACTTTCCAAAACGCTCTGGCAAAAGCAAACTGCTGCAGCCTCTCCAGGTTTGTCTGTTCTTCCTCAATCATAACCTTTGCCACCTTGACCACACTCTGACATTGCTTGGCCCATGGATGTAGCCGGGGGGGGGTCTGGGGGGCCGGACCCCCCCCTTCCATTAGAAAAATGAATGGTGTGTGCTGCTGCGCCGCCGCACTCAAGCCCCATTATAATGGTGGCACTTAGTCTGGACCCCCCCTTCCTAAAATCCTAGCTACGTCCCTGCTTGGCCACACATGTCCTGGTTTTCATCTGTGAAGTGTTCGAGGGTCCCGTATGTACAGAGTTTCAGCCACAGCCAGGGCAAGATGGAAAGCTGAAGAACTGTCCAGGCTGGGCCTTTGCCAAGACAAAGTCACCCCACCTCCCCGCATCCCACCCCAAAGTTTGGTTGTCTGTTTATTTCCATTTTTAAGCCACCTTTCTCCCCAGAATGAGACTGAAGGTGGCCCACAGTGAGACTGAAACAGAGCAAATCCTGGCCCGTGTGCTACAAGGGAGTTATGTAAGACAAATTTCCACATATGGAGCTAGACACTGACTGTGCAATGCAGCCCTGTGTTGAATGGCAACAGTGTGCGACTAAGCCAAGACATCAAATGTTCAATTGAATCCAGAACGAAATATTAATGTGCCTCCATGTATAATGAACACCTACGCACAGTGAGCATCTGCATCCACAATGGCACCACAAGGGCCACTCCGGTTCCAAAACCTTGAATTGAAAGCTTCTGCTTCTGACAGAACGCCAATTTTTAAGACTAAAACATGGTTGAATTGTCAAAAGCAACTTTAAAAGTCCCCTCCCCCAACAAAAAAGCTCAGGACCCATCTATGGAAAGCCCCTTCCTCAGCACCCAGCTGATTGCAGAAGGACTTCTGGGAGCAGCCACCAAGAAGGCCCTCTCTCTTCCAAGGTAACCTGGTCAGAGCCTCCCTCTCAGCAGAGATCCTTTGGCTTTGACCATTAAAGAGGGCTGCACCTCCCAATTCTATGATTCTATGAATTCATCACAAAGTGGACCCCAGCTATGGGGCATGGGTTGTGCCCCAAGGATGAAACCATGCAAAGGCCCAGACAGGTCAGAGGGAGCTGACAAAGCAGGACAGTGAGTAGCCTCAATGTGGACTATTCTGGAGGATCCACTTTGCAAAGACACTTGGGAACAACCATGGGTGAAGTTCTGTTGATGCTCTGCTACGGTTACTTCTGGCAATGTGTTTGGTACTGAGCAGGAGCATTAAGGTTTGCAAGAATTCATCTTACATAACAAGAAAATTGGAATAGTCAAAGAGTTCCCATACCTCAGATCAAACATTGATTGGAATGGTGACAGCAGTCAAGAAATCAGAAGCAGGCTAGGAATGGAAAGGGTAGCCATGAAAGAGCTAGAGAAAATCCTAAAGAGTAAAGATATACAGCTGAGCAATAAAGTCAGAATCATCCAAGCCATTGCATTCCCTATGGATGTGACAGCTGGACACTGAAGAAAGAAGACAGGAGGAAAACCAATTCATTTGAGATATACTAGAGAAGAGTGCTGAGGATACCATGGATGGCCAAGAAGGCAAACAAATGGGTCTTTGAACAGATCACTCCTGAACTCTCCCTGGAAGCCAAGACGAAACAGAGGCTGTCATACTTTGGAGACATCATAGGAAGGCATAAATCACTGGAATAGGCAGTAATGCTGGGAAAGGTGGAGGGAAGTAGAAAGAGAGGAAGGCCACATGCCAGATGGCTAGACCCAATCAGGCATGAATTTGCAGGACCTGAGAAGTTAAGAACAGGGATCTTGGAGACATTTCATCCACCGGACTGCCATGAGCTGAGGTCCACTCAGAGCAGCTAACAACAAACAGTAGCATTAACACTTTATTCCTAACACAAGGTGGAGGAGTCATGTCAGTCCCAAGGTGCCCCCCTCTTATCTAGATGCATGCTATTCAACTGCAGCCCCACAGCCCTAGGGCTAAGATGGTCTTGGCATGCCCAGAGTCACTGTTTTCTTCACAGAGTTACTTTGAGAAAGAAGTAGTAGACTGGGATGCTGGCAGGATTGCCAGACCAGTACCTTCCAAATCTCTGAGACTTTGCAGCCTTGAGACCAAGGGAGGGCTCCTAGAGATAGCAGTTCATGGTGGTGTCATTATGTCAGATATAGTAAACATCAATACCCTAAAGGCACTAAATCCTGCCTGAACTTGGAAACTAAGCAGGGTCAGCCTCATTTAGTCCTTAGATGGGGACTTCCAATAAATACCAGGTGCTGGAGGATCTATTTCAGAGGAAGGAACTGGGAAAACCACCTATGAAGAATCGTTGCCTAAGAAAACCCTATAAAATGCATAGGGTTGCCATAAGTCAGCAAGGCAACTTGAAGGCAGATACACTCATACACAACTAAATGCTGTAAAGGCACCAGATCCTGTCTGATCTTGGGAGTTAAGCAGGGTCAGCCCTGATTAGTTTTTGCATGGGAGACCACCAACCAATAGTACTGTAGGCTAGGCCACAGAGGAAAGAACTGGCAAAATCACCTTTAAGAATTCATTGACACCCAGTGAAGCTCATGGAGTTGTCATAAACCAAAAGGTGACTTGAAGGCAGATGCATATACAGTACAGTAAGTAGCAAACTATCCTGGACTACAGCCAGCACACAGACACACGCCAATAAGAATGGTTTAGCACAGCAAGTGGAAGCAGAACACAGACCTTGCAAGGAGTAAACATGAGAGCAGTCCAAAAAGCCAAGCCAAAGTCAGGATACCAGAAGTCAGAGTAGTCAAATCAGTCCAGGGTCAAAGCAGCCAGAAGATAACAAGGGTCCAATCCATTCCAAGGTCAAAGCAACAAGGAGTCAAGATACAAGGAGCCAGTGCTGGCAGCAATCACACCAAAGGATCATGCAATAAACTCTGGCACTGAGTGGAGACCTCTCTACAGCTTAAGTAAGGGAAACTCTCCCCATGCCACCTAAGGCTGGTTGGCTAATTGTCTCTCTGCAATCCTCCTGGATCTGTGCCTGCAAGCACTCTCAGCCCTTCTCTGTTTGTAAGTAGGCACATCCAGGCAAGCTTCCTCCCCAGAGTCACCACTAGGCTGTGGCACCACAGGAGGCATCTCACTAGCACTAGGACCTGGTTGGGCCTCCTCCTCTGGGGCTGGGAGAGCACAGCTGAGACCTGGCAGAGCAGGATTAGCACCCGGTGTAGCCTCAATTAGCTCTTGCTCTGGAGGAGGCTTGTCCTCCTCCTCCGAGAGCTGTTCTTGGCTGGCCATGACACAAACCAAGTTGCTCATAGCATTTCATTCAGTTTGAGAAACTAACTAAATTGGGTTTCTCACCAAGCACGATATTGGCAATGGGTTATATAAAAGCAAAACAGGAAATTCATTAGCGCATTATAGACAATGAGTTGCAACAATATGTAATGGCAGCCACTGTATGCACCAATTTTAGAGATAGTGGGCATGCTTTTTTGTTAGCTAACCATTTGAATATTTTAACCCTTCCAAAATATAGGAAAACATTCACCCTAGCAAAATTTAATGTGCTTTCCTCAACTTTATTAGAAGAAAGATAGAATAATATTCCTTATGATGCACATTTATGCCCCTGTGGAGATGGCACAGTGGACACAGTAGGGCATGTATTGTTATATTGCCCATTCAATAATGGTTATTGTCATATTTTTATTCATCCAATTCTTAGAGGTATTCCTGGAAGAACTGATGAGTTTTATGTATCTCATTTGCTGGCAGACCAGTGTCCATAGATAACAATTAGAAGAGCCAGCTTTTTTGCAGCAGCAATGGTTTGTCGGCATAAAATGATATTGTAAAACTTTATAATGATTAATTTTAAATTTTAGTTTTACATTTCTGATTTTGATTAATTGATTCCCAGTTAATAATATCTTCTTTTTTTATAATCTGATGTTAATTTAATTTTCTTTGTTTTATCTGTATGTCTGGTCTGTTGATCATTAATAAATAAATACAGTATACACTTCCATCTCATTCAATTAAAAAAAACAAGTTAAAGAAAGAAGAATACAGACACCTATTTTCACCAAGGCATTGCAATTTCTCTTTCTCTTTCTGAGCTGAGGATCCGAGGAGGCGCAACCATAGCCTCGCGTGTCGGAGCCACCTCTAACTGAGCCCTGGTTTTGGGAAACAGCACCCAGGCCCTTCTGCTTCATGACACCACCAGGATTTTTTTTGAGGGGGGGCTGATGGGGGTTCAAAGCTCAGATGCTGGGGTTGACTTTCGGCTCCAGGCCAGCCCTGCCTCTCTGGCCCCCTTGCCCCCAAGGAGCCCAGGGATGGCCCAGCCACCAGCTTTGCCCTTCTCTCTGGTCACTGATGAGATGCCAGGAAGCTTGGTGCCATTCTGGTCCAGATGGACAGGGTGGCATCTGTTCATGGACACCCCTTCCATTGGGGCCATGGAAGAACCTCCAGAAAGATCAGGGAGATGGTTGCTTAGCACTTTCCAAGACAGTGTCTGCAGAAGGGATGTGTGGCTGCTATTATACAATCACGGCTGGTCCACAGGGTACCTGCACTGTACAACCATAGCACTTTGATGCTGTTTTAACTACCATCACTCCATCATATGGGACGTAGGAGCCCTGGAGGCGCAGTGGTTAAATGCCAGTCCTGCAGCCACAACATTGTGAGTTCGATCCCAGGCAGGGCTCCAGAGTCCACTCAGCCTTGCTTTCTTTCATAGCTGGATAAAATGAATACCCAGCTTGTTGAGGACAATTGGCTTACATATTGTAAACCACTTAGAGAGTGCTGAGTTCACTATGAAGCGGTATAGAAATGTACTTGCTATTGTGATTGCTATTTATAGTTTAGGGAAGCAGAGATTCTCTGCTCAAGACAGAGAGGTTTCCTGCTGTTGTTCAGGGGGTCAAACTAGAGCTCTCCAGCTGGGAATTATGTGTAAAACAGGGCTGAGCAACTGTGTTGAGTCCAGTGGCAGCAGGGTGGGTAGGATTTCTTGTGCCAGGATCCTCTAAAGGATGCACAGACTGTCAAAAATGCAAACCGGGAAGGAAAGGAAGGGACAGGAAGGCAGAAGTGGCCAGAAGTCAATTACTGGTACTGTATTTTTAAAATGTCAAACAGCACAGGAATGCCTTGCAACCTAAAAGATGACGCTTTATTCCTAGGGACAGAAAAGGGGCAATCCAGAGAGCCAAAAGGCGCTAAGGGCCACTAAAACAGTTGGAACACACACACATAAACACATACATGCAGTGCCTACCCCAGTGGTAAAACTACAAATCCCAGGATTCCATAGGATGGAAATGTGGGCAAGTTACTTGGGACCAAACAGCTCCGTACATGCCCTGAGGAGGATGGATGAGAAATGATTCTGGGCTGTAGCTCTCCAAGCGGTTGCCTCTGTCCCTGGTGAAAAACAGCTGTCCTTTTTGGTGTTTTGTTGCTGGCTTGAGTTCATGGATTTTGCATTTCGTAATCTGTTATTTCATCATCACCCTCCTTGCATGTACTTTTATGCAGAAAACCAAGGCAGAGAATGTTTGAAATAGACATTGGCAGCAATTCACAGACCACTTAAGAAAACTTGGTGAAAGTACTGCTACCTGTCTTTGGTTTTTAAGAGGGAGCATCTCTCTCCAAGGAAGCAAAGACCTTTCTGTAACTTTTCTGCACTAAAAACTAACTAAATAACCAAACGCGCGCGCACACACACACACACACACACACACCAACTAGTATCTGTTTGATGCTGTAGCACACGCATCAGCCGAGATACTAGACTGTGATTATGCAGGACAAAAAATATCCAGATGCTAAGTTACACATTGATTGTGCTACATACCCCTTGCATATAATGACAAAATTGTGCAAATGAATGCACACCCATCACATGTGCAAGCAAATGCACGTAAGCACCATGTGCAATGCACATGCACATTGATGTGCAATACACATCCATCTACATAATGGGGCTGCATGCCCAACTCTGCTCCTGCAACCTGGAGCTGAATGCAGCTGTTGCGCACCAGAGGAAAATGTCTAATGGCTTCCGTGGGGTGAACTTGCGCATGACTAAGACAAAGACTGGGCTCCAGCTGTCACTTGTAGGGCTTGGCCCTGTGGAAAGGGGACTAAGACCACAGGGCACTTCCAAAGCCAACTTTAGAGCTAAATGAAAGCCATTGTTATTATTCTTGTCCTCACCTGAATTCCACAGAAATGGGTTGTTAATATCCCAGAATGGATGCTGAAGCCTTTTATTGCTCATGAAGGCAGAATCCAGATGGTGCTGTGGGAAAAATTTATCCCATTTTGAAGTGACCAGCCAGGGTGATGGAATAGCATGGATCTGTGGGGTCTGCAGGTGTTTCTCCCTCAGTGAGGAGCCAGAGGAGGGCCCCTGCAGAGAGGAAGCTGAGGAAGGGGCAGCACAAAGCATTAATGCATCTCTTCCTTCCCCCTCCCTTTCTCCCTCCAAGGTAGAGGTGATGCCCAGTGAGTCTAGCTTTAAGAGCCACCAAACCTAGAATTAAGCCCCCCCCCCCACTGGTCCTCCAGCTCCCTGATGCCAATTTGTTTCTCCATCACTGATGCCACCCCTTCTGGCCACCCACAGGGTCCACCTCCTCCAGGGCAATTGGAAAGAAGCTACAGAAATATATGGAGTGCCTTTCTTTGTAGGGACCCGCAGGCTGGCATATGCCTCCTCATGGCAGAAGAGGTCAAGCAATTGCACATGGACTGCAATGGGGTTATGCTTCAGAGAGGGACAACAAAGATGCTTCACTATTGGAGCAACTCAGTGGCAAAAACACTATCATCACCTGGCCAGGTACAGTATGGCTCCTCAAGCTCTCTGATGTGATATGCCAAAATCCAAATTCCCCAATTCTCTGGCATATTCAGTCAAAATCCCCGGAAAGAAATTAATTAAATTCCCTGGATTCTGGGGAATTCCCTGAAAATTGGCGACGCTGCCAGTTAGGATTGAAAAAAGACCCCAAGGGTCATCTAGTCCAACCGTCTGCCAGGTGGGAATCCAGCACTAAAGCACTCCTGAGAGATGCTCATGCAACCTCTGTTTAAAGACCTCCAAAGAAGGAAAATCCATTCCCCTGTCAGTCAGCTCTTACTGTCAAGAAGGTCTTCCTAATGTTTTGGTGGAATCTCTTCTCTTGTAATTTGAAGCCACTGGTTCATGTGCAAGATTCTGGAGCAGCAGAAAACAAGCCAGTCTCATCTTCTACACAACGTTCAGATATTTAAGGATAGCTGTCATATCACCCCCCACAGTTCCCTCTTCTCCAAGATAAATATACTGTATATTCTTGACTATAAGTTGACCTCATATATAAGTTGAGGACATGTTTTGGGGCCAAAATTATGAATTTTGATATGACCTGTGGATAAGTTGAGGGTAAAACTTAGGCACATATAATGAAGGATGTAAAGGACAAAGTAAAGGACTTACAAAGAACTTACAAAGTTTCAGCAGGCATAACTATTACTGCATATACTAAAGGCTGGATGGATGAGAGAGTAGAAGAGGGTCAGGGCTTCTAGGGCAGATTAAACTCTTGCCTTTCACCATGTGTGTGTGTGTGTGTGTGTGTGTGCGCACACGTGCGTGTTAAAATGCAGTACTTACACTGACCCATGGAAAAGTCGACTCAGGTTTTTTGGGTCAATTTTTAAACCTAAATTTCTAGACTTATGCATGAGTATATACATTACTTAACTCCCAAAGTCATTCTTTATAAGGACTGATGTTTTCCAACTTGTCCACATCCTTCTTGAACTTTGGTGTCCAGAACTGGAGACAATATCATAGCTGAGGTCTGACCAAAGCAAAATATAGTGGCACCACGACTTCCCTAGACTGAGACACCACACTCTTATTGATGCAGTCTAGGATTGCATGGCCTTTTTTAGATGCTGCATCGCTCTTAGACTCACGCTCAGTCGTTGGTCCACTGACTCCTAGATCCTTTCTGCATGTCCTGCTGTCAAGACAGGCATCCCTCATCCTATATTTGTGCATTTCATTTTTACTGCCCAAGTGGAGTATCCTTCATTTCTCCCTGCTGAAATTAATTTTGTTAGCTTTGACCCAGCTCTCCAGTCTTTCAAGGTCTTTTTGAATTCTGATTCTGACCCTCTGCTCAATTTGGTGTCATCTGCAAATTTAAGAAGCCTCCTTTCTAAGCCATCTAAGAACAAAATCAGGCCAAGGACAGAATTGAGAGGCACCCCATCTGCCAGTCCTCTCCAGGATGAAGAAGAAGTTAAGAAGTTATGACTGGAATAAATTAAGTGTGGAAAGGACCAGAGGATTGAATAAACTCCTTTTCCCTCTGAGGGTGCATCTCTACACTGTAGAAATAATTTGCTCTGGAACAGCAAATTACTTAATCTCAAGGGATTCAAGAACCGCTGTGGTTGGCATGCATAGCTCTGGTACGGACATTTTTTACAGAGAATTTGAACATCATTATGTTTGGAGAACAATTCTAGCAAGTTGGACCAGAATAAAGCGGTAGAAAGGCCTTCTTTAACAGAACTCAACTATCTACATGGTTAAGATACAAGGAGAGCCAAAAAATTATACAGTATAGCAAAAATAACTACATACTTAAATCAGCCGAAGAAAAAGTGAGGATAGAAATAACAAAAACATTGGTTCCTTTACAACCATCTCCACGAGAAATTTAAATCAGACTCTGCCCAAGAAAACTTTGAAACTGAAAAATACAAAACAACGAACTGGATAATCTATTACTAAACGAAAATTTGAAACTAACATCAAAATTTTACAAGTTGCCATTGAATAGAAAATGAGAACAAGACAAAAGCAAAGACTCCATGCTACGCTGGGCAAGAGATCTGGGCAAAGAAATTAGTTTAGACGGTTAGCCATTAACAAAACATGAACATTTACCAAAAGCCAAAATCTGTGTGAAAATAATCTGAAGATGCAATTTCAATGGCATTTTACTCAGGCAAAGATTGCCAAAATATACAAAGGAATGACCAACTCCTGCTGGAAATGTCAGTCAGAGAAAGGCACAAAGCATCCCATGTGGCAGGAGAGCCCCAAAATAAGGACATTTTGGAAACACATACACACTGAGACTGGCAATACTTTGGATATAAAATATAGCATGATCCTAGGGATATATTTGTTAAATATGACTGATAAATTACCAAAGAAAGTGGAAAGTCAACATTGGGAAAAAAAACCATTATATATTCCCTGCAGGAAGGTTACTTCTGGCACAGAACTGGAAAACAAACATTTTACCCACAACAGACAACTGGCTTCTTAAGTTACAAAACATGATGGAAATGGACCACCTAACAAACTTAATACGTTGAAAATCCAAAGAAGAGACCAAGAAAGACTGGGAAACAATTACTAAATACTGCAAGAAAAGATGGAAATGGAGTAAAAATCATACTGATGGCATAAGGATAATAGGCTTAGAGAAATTAAAGAAGCTCTAAGAAGACTGCAGTTAATCGAGAAAATAGAAAACAGAAGTGAATGAAATTAGCAAGAAACAACCACACAATTCAAGTGTTACCAATGGAAGAAGAAAATATACTATACAAGAAAAAAGAAGAAGGAGGATTTAGCATTCGACTTCACAATACATGAGAAGCAGAACGTTTATTAATCTTTTCCTTGTTTTGTTGTAGGAACCATAGATATTAAGGAGAAACATATAATTGTACATAATGCTGCAATGTATATATATGGATACAGCAATAAAAATATAATTAAGAAAAAAAACCTCATGCTGCCACTTCTTTCTTTCCATGGGTCTCAAAGGTGCTACAAGATCTCTCTACATACCATTTGTGGCAAGGCTGCTCCTCCTGCGCATCTTCAAGGCAAGAGTGGGACTTCACCACAAGAGCTTCCCATCGCGTTCTCATTCAAGGGTGGGTGGCTCTACAGCAAAACCTCTCATGAATCTCCTGACCCCAGAAAACAGGAGGAAGCTTTGAACCCCACGGCTGGGAACTGTCAGTCCCACCTCTTTCAGCAAATCTGGCTGGACCAGAAAGTACAACAGCATCCAAAATCCACAAGGCAGTGATACCTTTATGGTGACAACCAAAATGCACATTATACATAGAATCATCATAGAATCCTAGAGTTGGATGTTGCACATACTGTGCATTTTGGTTGGCCCAATAAGGGTATCCTTGTTTTGTGGATTTGGGATTTCATTCTACTTCCTGGCCTTCATGTACAGACAGGCATTGAAAACAGAACGTTTTTAAAGAACATCCTGTATTTTTTTGTGTCCTATATCTTCGTTAACCAATTATAAATAAAGAACTTCTACATAAACTATCGTATTCGGTGTGTGGTCTCAGTCCTTTGTTGGTCTTGTCTTATTATGCAGAGGAATAATTAATCCTCACTTGGGTAAGATTTTAACTGAACTTTGTTTTTAGACTGTAAGCTGTTTGGTGTCCCAAATTTTATTGGGGTGGAGTGAGGTACAAATAAATATAATAAAATGATATAATAATATTTTGCTATACAGCCAACACAGTAACCTCACATATGTTTTCTGGACCTGACAGTGAAAACCACCAGATCTGCCTTTGTTGTAGTTGTGTGCCTTCAAATCATCTCCGATTTCAGGCGATCCTAAGGCAAACCTATCGTGAGGTTTTCTGGCAGGTTCCTTCAGAGGGAGTTTGCCACTGCCATTCCTTGGAGAAAGAGGTCCTTCTTGTCCCTGGTCAGAGAAAGCTGGCACTGCCTTCAGGTATGGCCAGGCACTGTATTTTATTCGCCCCAATCTTGCAATATGGCCTTCCTTTCTTGGGACAAAAGGAGAGAAACCCATTTCCCTATCTGGTGTTCTCAGATGCATCCACCCACTCCCTCACTCTCTCTCTTATGCTCAAATATTTGGGCAGCTGAGTCGGAGGGACTTTCCCGTCTTCTCTGCCTGGATTGCTTTCAGAAAGGCTTTTTCTTTTCTCTTTGCCTTTCCTCACAGCCAAAGGGAGTCCAGGCACAGCCACTGCTGGGAATCTGGGATGGGAGCAGAGAAGCAAATGCTGCCCTTCCTGGCCAATCCTTGGGACAAGAAGACACTTTGCTGATGCCTGAGACAAAGGACAAAATCATAGAATCATAGAATCGTAGAGTTGGAAGAGACCACAAGGGCCATCCAGTCCAACCCCATTCTGCCATGAGGAAAAATCACAATCAAAGCATCCCTGACAGATGGCCATCCAGCCTCTGTTTAAAGACCTCCAAGAGGGAGCCTCCACAACTCTCTAAGGAAGGAGTGTGCTCCACGTGTCAAACAGCCCTTACTGTCAGGAGTTCCTCCTAATGTTGAGGTGGACTCTCTTTTCCTGTAGTTTACATCCGTTGCTCGGTCCTGTTCCTGCGCAGCAGAGAAAACAAGCTTGCTCCATTCTGATATGACATTCATTCAAAACGTAATACATTCACCTCTTAACTGTCTCTTAACCAGCACTCCCCCATCTTAACCAGAGCACAACTAAGGCTGTGTCAGTGCCACAATCCTGACCTGAAACCAGACTGAAATGGGTCCATATCTTCTCTATTCCTCCAAGAAACACCTGATGTTGCTCAAGCACTTTGCCCGAAAGGAGGTATTTGCAATAGGGCAGTAGTTCCCATTATTGCTGGGTCCGGGAGGTCTTCTTCAGGAGAGGGCAAGCCATGGCCTTCTTCAAGGCAGCAAACATATTAGAATCTAGAATCATAGCGTTGGAAGAGACCACTAGGGCCATCCAGTCCACCCCCTGCATGCAGGAAATCCAAATCAAAGCATCCCTGACAGATGGCCATCCACGCCTCCGTTTGAAGCCTCCAAGGAAGGAGACTCTATCACCCTCCGAGGAAGGAGTGCCTTCCATTGTCGAACAGCCCTTACTCTCAGGAAGTCCTCCTATGTTCAGGTGGAATCTCTTTTCCTGGAGCTTGCATCCATGTTTCCGGGTCCTGTTTTCTGGAGCAGAAGAACAACAAGCTTGCTCCTCTTCAACATGACACCTCCTTCAAAATATTTAAACAGGGCTATCATATCGCCTCTTAACCTTCTTTCTCCAGGGCTAAAACTCCCCAGCTCCTGAGTCCTTCCTCATAGGGCATGGTTTCCAGACGCTTTCACCATTTTGTCGCCCTCCTTTGGACACGCCCAGTTTCTCAAGTCCTTTTTGAATTGTGGTGCCCAGAATTGGACCCAATATTCCAGGTGGGGTCTGACCAGAGCAGAATACAGTGGCACTATTACTCTCTGATCTAGACACTATACTTTTATTGATGCAGCCTAAAACTGCATTGGCCTTTTAGCGCCGCATCACATGTTTACTCCTGTTCAACTTGTGGTCTACTTGGACTCCTAGTCACCTTTCACACGTAGTTTCATTCAGCCAGGTGTCACCCATCTATATATGTGCATTTTATTTTCGCCCTAAGTGCAATACCTTACATTTCTCCGTGTTGAATTTCATTTGTTAGCTTTGGCCCAGCTTTCTTCGTCTATTCAGGTCATTTGGATCTGATCCTGTCCTCTGGGGTATTAGCTATTCCCCCTAATTTGGTGTGTCATCTGCAAATTTGATAAGTATGCTCCCAATTCTGTCATCCAGGTCATTGATAAAGATGTTGAACTAGCACGGGCCCAGGACAGAGCCCTGTGGGACCCCACTGGTCACTTCTTCCAGGATGAAAAGGAGCCATGTTGAGCACACCCTTTGGGTTCGGCCGGTCCCAACCAATTACAGATCCATGTAACAGTTCCTTTGTCTAGTCCACATTTACAAGCTTTTTGCGCAAGAATGTCCTGGGAAACCTTGTCAAAGGCCTTACTGAAATCAGATTACTAATCCACAGCATTCCCTTCATCTACCAAGCTGGTCATTTTATCAAAAAAGGGAGATCAGTCTGTCTGGCATGACTTCTTTCTCTGAAACCCATGTTGACTTCTTGTGATTATGGACACGCCTTCTACGTTCACAGACTCTGTTATATTAATGTTGGGATCCTCTTTTTCTCCCCTTTTGAAGATGGGGACAACGTTTGCCCTCCTCCAGTCTGCTGGGATCTCTCCTGTTCTCCAGGATTTTCTCAAAGATCATTGCCAATGGCTCCGATATTACATTTGCCAGTTCTTTTAATACTCTTGGAATGTAGTTGATCTGGCCCTGGCGAATTATATTTGTTAGATTAATCAGATATTCCTGTACAGCCCTTACTATTCTGTGCTGAATTTCCCCTATTCTGTCCTCTGCGCCATTATCCTCAGGTTGAGCATCCTTTTCTGTTCTGAGAACACTGAGGCAAGTACTTCCAGCCTGGCTGTTGCAACACTAACATAGGAACGCATTTCCAGTGGAAAAAACTGCCTTCACTTCCATACTGAGATCTCTTTGGACCTAAAACTGCACTTGGCCCACCAAAATGGATGTTTGAGGTGCACTGGGCACAGTGTGCCTTTTAAGGAACAATTGCCTGCTTCACCCCATGTGATCCATGCCATTCTGAGACTGCTCCCTTGTGCCTTCGATGTGTGTTTGCTCCTGTTTGGATTATTGCATGAATTATTTTTTCACTGAAAACTGTTTGGCCTTTGCAAATGCAGTGTTACCTTAACTTATATCCCTGTAATAAGAATCTAAAATGCGGGTCGACCACTGAACCCAGTGCTCTACTGTCGACTAAAAATGTATGCTCCCGCTTTGGAAAGCTTTTTCTTGACATCTATGTTCAATGGCCTGAAAAATCTCCAAACAGTATTTTTATAGAGGTCAACCTTATGAAATTCACAAATCCCCATAAGTTGCATGTGTCAGCTGCTATATACCTTATAAAAACCTGTTTAAATATCCAAAAATGCATTTTCCTAAAGCTGTGTTTGTTCCTTCAACATATGTCACATGGTGTCAGTCAACTTATGACACCATGTGACATATGTTGAAGGCACACCACCCTTTAGGAAAATGCATTTTTGGATATTTAAACAGGTTTTATCAAAGTAAATATCTAGTTCTATATACTTGCCCCTTTTTCTTGCCCCCACTTTTCTTTGTAGGAGCCAGTATAGTGTAGCGGTTTGACCAGGGAGACCATGGCGATATAAACCCCAAGGGTGACCTTGGGCAAGTCCCACTCTCTCAGCCTCAGAGGATGGCAAAGACAAACCTCCTCTGAACAAATCTTGCCAAGAAATCCCCATGATGGATTCACCTTAGGGTCGGAAATGACTTGAAGGCAAACAACAACAAGAAGTCACCTTTTTTAAAAGTCCAATAATTTTTTCAAAGCATTCTCTGCAGCACCTGAGGCAGTGATCTAGCCCTTGAGGAGATCTTTTTGGCGGTTCATTCCTTAAAATGTCTTGACTCAGACAGGATGGGAGGAAGCCTGCATAATGTGATAGGATACAGCCATCTTTATATATATGGAATACAGGGAAAGAAATTCACCTAAGCATTAGGAAATATTTTACTGTAACAGCTATGGATTGCCTCAAAGGACTCTCCTTCTTTGGAGATCTTTAAACAGGATGCTTTATTTGTGTATTGCAGGATGCCCTTGGAGGTGCCCTCCAACGCTAGGATCCACAGATTAGGATGAATTTCCTGAAAGTAAGAAGAACTCTTTGGCCCAGGAATAGGTTCGCTCAAACGGTGATGGGCTTTCCTTCTTTGGAGGTCTTTAAACAGGAGCTGGATGGAAATCTCCTGGGAGTGCTTTAGTTATTGTCTCTTCATGCCAGAATGGGAACAAACTAGATGGTCTTTGGAGATCCCTTCCATCTGGGTCAAACCCAGCCAAGAGGGGATTCCTCCTAGTCTCCTTGCAGGGCAGTCCCTGCCCCCCATAGGACCCCCCAGACCCCTGTTCACACAGGGTTTATGCAAAGGCCAGGGCAAAAATGCTGGGCCAAGGCCAAGTGGGAATTTCCACTGGCCAGGAAAATATAGCTTCCGCAGGGATTGTCCCAGGCTTTCCAGGAAAAGAAGCTGGTCACTGTATGAGCGGCAGAGTTTTTGCTTTGTTTGCCTTCCTGCCAGGCCAGAGCAAAGAGTCAGGAAATGGCCAAGGAGGGCCCTGTGCTCCATCGCACTCGGGGCCAAGCGGAAGTCGACAAGCGCCTTTCTAGTTCTCCAATTCTAAATTTGGGAACAACAACAACAACAAAAAGAACAGTGGCATAGTGATAAAACCAGGGCCATGGAGAGGGAGGAGGGGGAGGAGGAGGAGGAGGAGGAGGAAGTGATGCTCCAACCAACTCAGCACAGTACCCAGCTTTTGGCTGGTCCTCCCCCAAACTGTGCATCCCCTAAACATGGTTGTCAAGGGGTTGCCTGAATAAAAACTGGAAAGGCCTCCTGTCCTTTTAATGGCTGTGCAGAAGAGGAGGAGAGCCAGTGTAGTGTCATGGTTTCAGTATTAGACGAGGACACTGGGAGACCTGGGTTCGAATCTCCACTCAGCCAAGGAAACCCAGTGGGTGACCTTGCGCAAGTCACACTCTCTCAGCCTCAGAGAAAGCAAAAGTAAATATCTCCCCAAGAAAATCACACAATAGGGTTGCCTTTGGGTGAACATAAGTCAGAACACTATTGTTGTTGTGTGCCTTCATGTCATTTCCAACTTAGGTGATCCTATAAGGAGTTTATCACATGAAGGAGATCAGGAGTTTATCCCGTGAATATCTCAGAAAAATCACGTAATTACGTGAAATTATTTCACACGACTTCGCACAAAACCTGCCATTAAAGTAGTCACAACAAAGCATTAATACACATCTTTTTACTTTCGGGATTTCAGCAACAAGGCATTTCCAATATCACTTTATTTGTGCAACTGTATGTGACAGTCATTCGCACAATTACTCACCATTTTCGCTTCATTTGTGGGATGCTTTAAATGTGCCTTAACCTGTCTTTAATGCCGAAATTAGCCCCAGTGTGATAAACACATATGGCAAACCTATCATGGGGTTTTCTTGGCAGGATTTGTTCAGAAGGAGTTTGCTTTTGCTTTCCCCTGAGGCTGAGAGAGTGTGACTTGCCCAAGGTCATCCAGTGGGTTTCATAGCTGAGCTGGGGATTCAACCATGATCCATTTTCCAGGTGCACAAGAAGAAGAAGTAGTGGAAAATGCAGCCACTGTTGCTGCAGTGTTGCTTGTCCTGCAACCAAGCCACAAGTTCTACAAACCCTCTGCAAACACTTTTTTCTGCACAACCTTGAAAGGCAGAGGAGCCCTCTCCAGTTTTCACTCTGGCAGCCCTAGTTTCTTCCTTGGCTCCTCTGCCACAGAAATGCCTGGCACCAGGTGCGGCCTCAGCCCCAAGGTTTTGCTGGCAGATGTCCAAGGGGTATTTCAAACAGAGGCTGGATGGCCATCTGTCAGGGGTCCTTTGGTTCCTGCATGGCCAAAGGGAGCAGCACTGGATGGCCTTTGAGGGCCTCTTCCAGTTCTAGGATTCTATGATGCTATGATCCAGTCTACAGCTAAGAAAGGTCACTATTTTTTTTATCCGCGAACCTGTTTGCCAACCTTCACACCTGTTTGCAGTGATGAGGTCCAACCAGGGAATCTGCCAGGTAGAGGGATCCCCACCAAGGGCACCAGGAGAGACCCTCCAGCCACCCTTTTCTTTCCAGAAATTGGCATTTTTAAAAAACCCACACCCAAAAGGGTAAAAGAAAGCGACCTACTTGAGCTCAGGTATGCTCGGGCTTTGCCATTTCGCCTTTCCCCCCCTGACAAGGCCAGCTGCCAGACCCTCAGAGGCTGTCATGCCAAGCCCCCCACTCACATCCCCAGGGCACTCTTGCCAGAGCTTCTCTGGGCACAACTACTCATGACAAGAGGAGGGTAGCTCAGCCCTGGCAGCCCTTTCTGGGTGGCAAGAAGAGGCAGAAGGAAGGAGATGGATGCGGTAACCCCACTCAGGAGGCTGCAGAATGAGTGAGCACCAGCAGAAGGGGTTATGGAATGCCAGGGGCAGAGGAAGGGAAGAGAATGTCCGTTGATGGCAGTTGGAGGGGCAGAAGAGAACAGGCTGGTCCAGGAAGGAAGGAAGGAAGGAAAAAGACAAGCAAGCAGGCAGCGATGGAAGGAAGAAAGGAATGAAAGCAAACAGGCAGAGAAGGGAGGAAGGAGGAAGGGAGGAGAAGGGAAAGAAGGAGAAGAGGATTAGAGACACTCATGGGGGGAAGGGAGGAAGGGATTTATTGCCAACACCGGTGCCACCTAATCAAAGAAGTGATCTGAGGCTGACTTCATTTGTTTTTCTTTTTTATTTTCCCACTGCTCATTTCTGCTGTTAATTATTTATGTCTAACTCTTTGAACCCATAATAGAAATAAATATTGTTAATGTTTCCATCAGATTACCAGTCTGCCTGGCTCACTTCATCAGAAACTGGGTGCCAGCACTATTACATTCCACATGGGTTGCTACAGAGGGTGCCTAATAAACCCTCCACACATGCACACACCAGCAGGATGCGTCTCCAAGATGGTGATGGTGATGATGATGATGGTGGTGGTGGTGATAGTGATGATTAAAAGTGGCAATGGTGGACGACTGATACTCTGCAAACAATTCCAAACAGTGCAAAGTATCTGAATGAAATTACTATATATAGGAACTCAGTAGCACAGTTACAAAAACTGACACTACTTGGAACCTACCCAGGGGTAGCCGTGTTGGCCATATAGCAAAGTACAGTACTTACAGTACTGTATAACCCAAAATCCACAAAACAGGGATACCTTTATGGGACCAACCAAAATGCACAAAATACATGTTGCAAGCTTTTGAAGCTCCACTGGCATATTCTTCATCAGGCAAAGGGGTTAAAAACGATATAGGAGAAAGGAGGGGGGATGAACAATGTCAGTCTTAGCCTTGCATTTGGTCCAGATATTGTGGTGGTTATCCTCAGTTCAGATGGTATGTAAGGATATTAATGCAAGTGGGATCTTCCTCCAGAAGTGCATTTTGGTTAATTAATATGCATTTTGGTTGGCTTAATAAAAGTATCACTGTTTTGTGGATTTGGGATAATATTGTACTACTTGGAACAGATCACTATCCTCCTCATCTCACCTTTCTCCCAGTATAGGGACTCAAGGCGGCTGTTTTGCCTACATTTTGCAGTTCTTGGTGCCACCTCCTTTGTGGTGGGGACATCTGGTCACCCTGCGTGTGTGAAAGTGAGGGAGGGAATAAAACTGCACAGGGATGCACATCACAGACTGCTTATGAGAAAGGTGCACTCCTATCTCCAACTCTGAAACCTTCTGCTAAATTTAGGAAGGCGAAATGATGTGGGCTGTTGCAGGGGCAGTAGGATATTAAGACACTCCAATGGGTGTCAGAGCAAGACGTTCCTCTCACCTCCAACCTTGATTCACTTTTGGAACTGACAAGGTTACACCACTTCCTCTTACATTGCCCAAGAATCCAAGATCCCCTGCACGGAAGCAGAAATGAGCAAGCCAGACACCAGCCCACATCCTCCTCCATTGTCACACAGGAAGACCAGCCACAAAGGAACAAGGATGCCTGGGTGACAAGACAGCAGAAGCAGGGAGACCATGAGACCATCAGACAAAGGCCACCTGCTGGAAAGGAGCCATGCCACCCAAAAGGGTTGGCTTCCACCATGCATGAACCTTAGAGACATCAGTTGCAAGAATGGGCAGCTTATGTCAATGCACCTACTTTGCCACAGATGTAACCATTTGGCTGGTGCAGGTGGAACAAAATGAAGGCATGGTCCCCCAATAAGGATTCTGTGCCCCCAGTGGAAATTCTCCTACAATCCCCAAATTTCTACCATTGCAGAGAGGGACGAAAATATCACACACACTGATTATACTTTAACTGCCCTGGTTGCATCCCCAAGAATCTTCACAGAACTACAATTCCCAAGGCAATGAAAGGGGAATCATTACACTAGAATCATGCAGTGCAAAAGGGTCCTTGAGACATGGAGAACTGTTCTCACCAAAAACATTTCTATTTTCTCTGTTTACATTCCTTTGTACTGCCCCTTTTCTCAGGATGCCTCAATACTCAGCTGGAGTTTTAAAGTGATTGCAATGCTAAAAATGTTGGGATTGAAAGATAATTTTGTTGGGGGCGAGGACTATGTTCTGATTTGGGGAGCCAATGACTTCCCTTTGCCCCCCCCCCATATCTAAATGGATAGGAATGGGTCACAAGGGCTGCATTCATACTGCAGAAATAATCTGATTTGACACTACTTTAACTACTATGGATCAGTCTTCTTGTGGAATTCTGGGAATTGCAACAAACAGTAATTCCCAGAATTCCATAGCATTGAGCCATGGCAGTTAAAGAGTTCTCAAACTGGATTATTTCTGCATTGTGGATGTAGCCTTTGACTCAGACAACCACAAAGTGTTCTACTTAGGAAATGAAAAGACCCCAAGAAACAGGGTAGCCTTCATCCTAAGGAGGGATGTGGCAAAAGCGTATGATGCAAAATCAGACTGAATCATCTCATTGGGAAACCTATAAATATGCCCATAGTCCAAATATATACACCAGCCATAGAGGCAGAGGAGGAAGAAATTAAGAGATTCTGTTAAGGAGTCCAGGAAGAAACTGACAACATAACAATGCAGGATGTCAAGCTGATCATATTCATAGGTGACTGGAATGCCAAAATCGAAAGCAAAGAGGAATAAAAAAAAAAAAACAGTAGGCAGATTCAGATTAAGCAAAAAAAATGAAGCAGGTGAGCATCTGAAAGATTTCTGTGAGGAGGCCAACAACCTGTTCATTGCAAACACCTTTTTCATACCACCAGAAATAAGGCTATACACATGGACATTGCCAGGGAGACAACACAAAAGCCAAATAGATTACATAATTGGGAGTAAAAGATGAAGAAGCTCTGGTAGCCAAGACTAGGCCAGGCATTGACACAGATCTGTGGCACAGATCACGAATTACTCATATCAAAAATAAGAATAAAACTCAAGAAAACAAAACCAGTTGTGACACCAAAATACGAACTGAAAAATATCTCAACAGAATGTACTAACAATACAAGAAACAGATTTGCTGGAGAAAGCATAATCAACGGAGAACCAGAAACAGGGACTAATAAAGGAAGAATGCAGACAGACACTTTCAGTAGACAAAAAGAAAGAGAAGAAACCATGGATGAAAGACAAAATGTTTCAAGCAGTTAAGGAAAGTAGGTTTTGTTTTAATTCCAAGACATATGGGAACAGCATGCCCCCTCCTCTCATCTTCCCTTTTTAAGAAATTCTTTTTAGAGTTGCAGTACAACCGTGAAACAGCACTTTTGCACTATAACTCTGAGTCTAAAAACCAGCATTAAAAATTCAGAAATTAGAAAGCGGAGACAAGGAGAGAGGGAGCACCCTTCAGACCGAAAATCCAGACTTGCCTTCCCAAGGGGCAGATTTGGGTTGGATATTATGCACTGACCGTAAAAGCAGCCTCACAGTGGAAGTGATGGCCTAGAGCAGCGGTTCTCAACCTGTGGGTCGCAGCCCCTTTAGGGGTTGAATGACCCTTTCACGGGGGTCTTCTAAGACCATAGGAAAACATTAGCAAAATTACAGTTATGAAGTAGCAACTAAAATAATTTTATGGTTGGGAGTCACCACAACATGAGGAACTGTATTAAAGGATCACGGCATTCGGAAGGTTGAGAACCTCTGGCTGGGGTTTTCCTCTCTGAAGGAGAGACTCAACAGCCATCTGCCCCAATTGCAGCCACAATGTTGTGAGCTTGATCCCACAGGGCTCCAGGTTGACTCAGCCTTCCATCCTTTTGTAGGTTGGTAAAATGAGTCCCCAGTTTGTTGTGGGCAATTGGCTTACAGTTTGTAAATGCCTTAGGATGTTTAGTTCACCGTGAAGCAGTATAGACATGAGCTATGCCAGGATTCAAAGCAATGGTACCAATGACCCAGAGCTGGGAAAAGAAAGTAAGCTAAGAGGAACACACACACACACACACACACACACACACACACAGAGAGAGAGAGAGAGAGAGAGAGAGAGAGAGAATGCATTACTTTAAAAGTTACCTTTCCTTGCTTACTATTTGTTTACTTCTTGCAGGAAGGTGCCACTCTGGGGTCTTCCATTGGTTGGGGTGGTGGGGAAACAAGGGACAATCTAGGCCACAACTCTGTTTGGATGCCAAACCTTCAGCCTCCCCCTCCCAAAATGATGGGCTTTTGAAGATACATCATCCCCACTTCTTGGTCCAGGCCTCCTTCTTGGCTGGAGGGGCTCTAGGGCACATCCTCCAAGCCGGTCACTGTAACCAGACAAGACAAGCAGGCAGATGCTGCACAGCCAGGATCTCTCCCAGGAGGGAAGTGGATCCATGCCACAATGAAGGCATTGGCAGCCTCAGCTGCCCTGGCAGGTGGGTCAGTCTGTGGCACAGTCCAAGGACGGATGCAGGAGAGACCGGCCAGTGGGTGCCACAGGGGAGTACCATGCTCACTCACCTTTCAACCGCTTCTTGCGAGGTTTCAGTTCAAAGCGGGGCATTGTGGGTGTTCCTATAGCTCTGGGCACCTATGGTGATGCTCCTGGGGACCAGAGAAAAAGTGAATGAGATCAATAAAGGGTCTGTTTATTCAGCTGGGTGTGCAGAGTCTGCAAACAAGGTCCCTTCAGCCCATTTCCCCAGAAGGCAGCGGACACGGTTCAGGTGGCAGCTACGATTACAGGATGATGGACACACCAGCTGCTGCCTTGCTCCCTTCCATCCCTCACCTGTGCAAGTGCTCTGGCTGCCTTCCAGAGCCCCCCTGGAGGCTGCCTGGAGACCCTGCCCAGGACAGGGAAGGGAGGAAGGAGTTTATCATACAAAGGAGATCGGGAGTTTACCCTGTGAATATCGTGTAAATACACGAAACAATTTCACACGACGTCGCACACAATACACCATTAAAGTGGCCACAAAGACATTAATGCACATCTTTTTACTTTTGAGATTTCAGCGACAATGCATTTCCGATATCACTTTATTTGTGCAACTGCGTGTGATAATCATTCGCACAATTACTTGCCATTTTCACTTTATTTGTGGGATGCTTTAAATGTGCTTTAATCTCTCTTTAATGCTGAAATTATCCTTAGTGTATTAAACTTCTAAGAGGATGGACCAAGCGACATCCACTCTCCCCCTTCCCTCCCTCCTACCCACAAAAGGGCAGGGGGCAAAGCAGCCCCAGGAGGGCTGTCCGGAGACAAATGGGTGGCATACCCCTGTTCCCTGGGGTCCAGCAAGGGGTGAGAAGGAGTCAGGCCTCAAGCCACAGTCACTGACCAGTTTCTCTGCCAGTGTTTTGCAAAGCAAAAGGCAGAAGAAAACCAAAAACCAGAAAATAAATCCATCTCAGAGTGCAGCTTCCATCCTTTAAGCACCTATTCCCCAAGTTAAGCTGCCTTTGAAATGAACATAAAATACATACCCTGCAAATGTCAGGTTTGGCAAGGACAAAAAATTGGGGGGCCAAAAAAGTCCCAGTTAATCCTTTGCTGTTCCACTTTCTCAGCAGCTTTTAAAATGTCCCCAGTTTCTCTTTCCTCCTCTTTCTTTGCCCCCTTTGTCCCTGGCCCACTTTCAACAGGTAATAATAATAATAATAATAATAATAACAACAATAACATTTATTTATATCCCGCCTCTCTACAAAAAGCAATCTGGGCGGCATACAAGATTAAAATATACAGTCCGAACCCTCAACCCACCCACCCTTAAAATACAATTAAACAATGTAGAATTTAAAACATAAAACATACTTAAAAAGAATACAATAACTGTGGTGAAGCTGGAGGTCAGCAGTTAGATTTTCCTTCCGATGGCCAGAGAACTATTCAGGTGCAAGCTGACTTCAGAATATGAAAATACAGCCAGCCCTCCTTATATAAGGGGCATCATTTTCTAATGGGCCGGGCATTCATGGATTTTGGTATCCATGGAGGGTCCCAGCAGATACCAAGGGCCCTCACTGTATTTTGCAATCAATTAATACATGGAAGGCAGAGGATGGGAAGAATGGTGCCCTTCCCAGGAGATCCAGGCAAAAGCAAACTGCTGCAGCCTCTCCTAGCTTTTTCCTCAAACTGTTGTCATCATGAATTCATTCTGATATTGCTTGGCCATACAGGTCCTGGTTTTCATGTCTGTAATGTGAGTCCACCACCTCATCTTCTGGTCTGTCTGTGATTGTCATCCAGCCATTTAAGAGGAGACACATGGACACACACCCCACCTTTTTTGGCTGTAGCACCCCTTGTACCAGCATTGCCCTCGTTTTGGTGCCACTTTCAACCCTACCTGTTCATGCCAAGGGTATTTTGTTCATTTGAGCATTTAGGGCTTTTCCAGTTCTTTGGACTGCAGGTTCTGTTTTGTTTGCATTGTTTGTTTTGAATTGCCCTAAAGTAAATTGCTTCAGGTTGTTTGAAGTGCTTCAGAATTGCTTTTATGTGCTTGTTTGGGTTGTCTTAAAGCACAGGTGGAGAATGGGTATTGATTTTAAGATCTCTGGACCACAGTTTAAAAACACAAACCCTTTCAAAAAAAAGTTTGTGCAAAAAGTGCCCCCCTTCCTGCTGTAAAAAAGGATCTCATGCTGAAATTACCCTTTTATGTGGTGGTATAGGGGGCATTTTGAGTGTGTGTGAGGTGTGCAGTGTGAAATGGCCAGGGGGTGCATCCTTCCAAGGTCCCACAGGGCAAATGCACCCCCCTCCCTAATGCCTAGTATTTCCCCACCTCTGTTTTAAAGGCATTCCTTGGATAGAGAGCAGAGACTGGCCAAACCCAAAGGGTGCTCAGCAATGGCTCCTTTTCATCCTGGAGAGAAGTGGCCAGTGGGGTCCCACAGGACTCTGTCCTGGGGCCAGTGTTATTCAACATCTTTATCAATGAGCTGGAGGACAGAATTGGGGGCATACTTATCAAATTTACAGATGACACCAAATTAGGAGGAATAGCTAATACTCCAGAGGACAGGATCAACATTCAACATTCAAAATGACCTGAATAGACTAGAAAAGCTGGGCCAAAATGAAATTCAACACGGAGAAATGTAAGGTACTGCACTTAGGGCAGAAAAATGAAATGCACAGATATAGGATGGGTGACACCTGGCTGAATGAAACTACATGTGAAAGGGATCTGGGAGCCCAAGTAGACCACAAACTGAAAATGAGTCAGTGAGACGCAGCAGCTAAAAGGGCCAATGCAATTTTAGGCTGCATCAATAAAAGTATAGTGTCTAGATCAAGGGAAGTAATAGTGCCATTACATTCTGCCTTGGTTAGGCCCCACCTGGAATATTGTGTCCAGTTCTGGGCACCACAATTCAAAAAGGACATTGAGAAACTGGAGCCATGTGTCCAAAGGAGGGCAACTAAAATGGTGAAAGGTCTGGAAACCATGGAGCCCTATGAGGAACGACTCAGGGAGCTGGGGATGTTAACCTGGAGAAGAGAAGCTTAAGAGGTGATATGATAGCCCTGTTTAAATACTTGAAGGGATGTCATATTGAGGAGGGAGCAAGATTGTTTTCTGCTGCTCCAGAGACTAGGACCCGGAGCAATGGATGCAAGCTACAGGAAAAGACATTCCACCTTAACATTAGGAAGAACTTCCTGACTGTAAGGGCAGTCCGAAAGTGGAACACACTCCTTCCTCAGAGTGTAGTGGAGTCTCCTTCTTTGGAGGTCTTTAAGCAGAGGCTGGATGGCCATCTGTCGGGGATGCTTTAATTTGGATTTCCTGCATGGCACAGGGTTGGACAGGATGGCCCTTGTAGTCTCTTCCAACTCTACGATTCTATGATTCTAGAAATCCAGAAAGGAAAAGAACGGAAGGGGTGTGCTAAGTGAGAGGCTCTTTTCTGTGCAGCCATCCACATCTCATACCAAAAACGTGAGCAGGAATGACTGATTGTGGGGCTCTCTTTGGCACAGCGCTGGAACAAAATCAGTGTTAAAAAATGGCAACATTAGCAGTAATGCAAAGAATATAAACTCACATATTAATCTGCTGCAACTCCTCTGGACATGATCATCCTTTATGAATTGTAGTGACCGGAACTGGGCACAGTATTCTGGTGAGGTCTGACCAAAGCAGACCAGAGTGGGATTATTACTTCCTTCAGTCTAGACACTATACTCTTACTGATGCAGCCTAGTATCATATTTGCTTTTTCAGCTGCTGCATCACAATGCTGACACATGTTCAGCCTGTGGTCCACTAATATAAATCCCTTTAGTGTTCTCAAGCTCTCCCTTTCTTCTATTGCCCAAGTCCACCTGCTGCCCTTCCTGCATCCCCCCTCCCCATCTAAATAAATAGAGAACGTAGGTCCCTCCGGACAGAGACCTGTTATGACCCTCCACTTGCAGTGATGGGAGACTTCAGATCAATAGAAATTCTCTAACCGCAGAGACTTGTTGGAGGAATGGAAAGAAGAGGTCATCCAAGACCAACCATGTGGTAAAGGGTCAAAACAAGTGGAAGCAAACAGCAGGAAGCAGATCAAGCCCAAGCTCATCACAGATCTTTTCAGTCCCCTTCCCCAGCAATGCTGTTCTGGACTGGGATTTGGCAGGAGGTGACCCTGTGCTGGACGTTGTCTCCCATTTGACCTGCAAAAGCTGCATGGAGTTTGGCCTTCCAGGGGGGACCAAGCAACAGAGGAAGGCAAGATGGAGGCAAAAGCAACCAAGACCTCTGGGCAATTATCCCATTTCACACATGGGAAAGGGCTGTGTTACTGGAGAAGAGAACAATGCTGGTGGCTCTATCTGGGGAAGGAATCACCTGCGGCTGTAACAGGAGAGTCGGGCAATTGGAGGCCACCTGGCTTGCCTTGGGGTGAAGGGAGTGTTCCTTTTCAATAGGCAGGATCGTTTTTTGCACACACACAAAAAAAACAAAAACAAAACACACCCCACAATCATGAAAAACGAAAACTCCACAAATGGCCCTGTGGAGCATGGCCAATGAAGGCCCCAGATGGTAACCAGCTGCAATCTCCCCACATGATGTGAGGGACGCTGGGACATTTCAGAGTCCCTTCCAGAAACCTTTGAGGAAAGGAGCTGTTCTGCTTCCCTTCTCTGAGGTTACACAGCAGTGCCCCAGAGGACCAGCCGACAGAAGTGAAGAAAGAACTATACATCTAAATAAAACAATATATTGGGAAAAATAAGAACCTATATAGATAACAGAATACAATATATACAGTATGTAGAGAGATTCCTTGCCTAAGAAAACCCTCTACGGGCAACACACACACACAAATTAAGTGGAGGCTTTCCCTCGCCGCTTGGCCTCCGCTCCCTGCCGTGATCGCTAGGGAAAATGTAGGACATTTTTGTGTCCTACATTTGAAAATTGTGTCCTACATTTTCCCGGTTTGGAGGCCCGGCAGTATAGCAACCCTAGATACAGACACACCGGAAGACAAAGACACAGACACACAAACCACTTTGCCATGGAGGCTGAAAAGAGAAGCCAGAGAAAGAGGCAGAAGGAGCTGGCTCTGAAGTATACAATCAGAAGTGATCCCCCAAATCCATCTAATCCAACCCTCTGCTGGTAGGGCAGGACTCTCCCACCAGAGCAGCCCATACAAACAGGCATCCAAGATCTAGTTAAAAGCATTCCCCTCCCCCCAAAAAGGAGGAAAAAATCCACCCCTTACAAGGGATCCTGTGGAAGGGTCCTACCACTCTCAGGAGGTTCTTCCTAAGGCTGAGCTGGGGTCTTCTTCCTTGCAGCTGGGATTCAGTATACAGCAGAGGTACAGCAGCAGATCCTGGATCCTGTTCCACCATGTATACATCTCCCCCCACACCCCAAATGGGCCTTCCTTCACATTTTACTCCATCCAGGCCTTCTTACAAAGAGGTCAGCCGGCCCAGGGACCCAGACAGGACACTTGCATGGTGTGAATCTACACTCACACACAGCAGTTGTGTGCGGCGCCACCCTTTCTGCCGAGCGAAGGCCAGCATTGTGCAACTGCTTCCTGTCTCCCCATGCGTTTGTTTTATTTTCCTCTTGTGCAATGGCGAATGTGTGATCCAGTGTGACATAGTGGTTTGAGTGCTGGACTGTCACTCTGGAGACCAGGGTTTGAATCTTGGCTCAGCCATGAAACCCACTGGGTGGCCTTGGGCATGTCACACTCTCTCAGCCTCAGGGGAAGGCCATGCCAAACCTCCTTTGGACAAATCATGCCAAGAAAACCCAGTGGTTGCAGTTTCCACCATAAGTCGGAAACAACTTTGAAGGCACAGAAACACGAACAAAGGTGGGGGATGTGACAAGTGGATAGAAGGATTTTGTGATATGAAGAAGTGGAAACAAAGAAGGACACAAAGAAGGGATTTAGAGGTAAAATATTTAGTTCAAGTCAAGCTGAGAAATCTTGTAAAGGGTAATCTATCAGTACTGTATTGGTAATATCAAAAAAGCAAACCTTGATTTTGCCACTTTCTGTAGGGGACATCGTTTCACTACCCATTGTTGATAATGGGACTTGAGCATCCATGGATTTTGGTAGCCTTGGGGGTCCTGGAACCCAAATCCAGTGGCTATAAAAGGCTCACTGTAATTTGAATCCATTGATTTCCTCATTGAGTCATAGAGATGGAAGAGAATGAGAAATCATCTATTCCAACCCGCTTCACTCATTCAGGGAACCTCAGCCAAAGTCCTCCTGAGAGATGGACATCCAGCCTCTCCTTAAGGATCTCCAAGAAGGAGAATCGATCTAACAAAACAGCAAACTTTATTGTTGTTGTCTGAAGATGCCAGCCACAGTTGCTGGCAAAACATCAGGAATAAACTCTTCCACAACATGGCCACAAAGCCCGAAAAACCCACAGAAAACTATTTATTATTGCTGGGTGCCCTCAAGTTGCTTCCAGTTTATGGCAACTCTAAGGTGACCCTATGGCATGTTTCTTCAGAGGGGTTTGCCATTGCCATTCTCTGAGGCTGAGAGAGTGTGACTTGTCACCTGGGGGCTTACATGGCCAAGTCAAGATTTGAACCCTGGTCTCATCAATGTGTCATGCTTTAGACTCTGAAATCTCTGGGCCCAGAATGGTGTTGGCAACCTCATTCAAAATTAGCAGCAAGCAACAAACTCCGCAGCAGGTGCAGGGTTCACCTGCAGTCTGCCCAGCTCAAGTCTGATGTGCTGCCATTTTGTTCAAATAGAAAACATCATTTTAAATTGCACCGCTGTACATATAAATTAGCATTGTCCTTGTTTGCCATCCAGTTGACTTTGACTGCAGTGTCCCTGCGAGTGGGAGACCTCTAAGACCCTCCTGGTCAACACCAGCCCTGCTCAGGTCTTGCAAAGTGAAGGCAGCAGTGCTGCCTTCCTTGCTGGACTCTCTGTTTTTCCTTTTCTCCTCTGCCTTCCATTTCCACAAGCTTTATTCTCTTTCTCAGCGAGTCACACCAGCTCATTATATTTCCAAAGTACAACAGCCTCGGCTGAATCGTTTAGGTTTGATTTCTTCTCAGATATATTGATCTTTTGGCAGTCTATGATCTCTGCAGAATTCTCCTCCAGTGCCACATTTCAAAGAAGTTAAAAATGAGTTGATTGTCTTCCTATCTGCTTTCTTCACTGTCTAGTTTCCACAACCATACATAGAAACTGGAAATACTACAGCTGACCTGGATGAGCCTGACTTTGGTGTTTAATGACATGAGCGGTAACTGCAGCATCTTCATGCAATGTATGCAAACCTGTTGACCATGGCTGGGTAGTCCAGCAACTGGTTTCCTCCAGCCTTCTTTGCCTTCAGCAGTGGCACAAGAGAGACTTTGGCTCCATCAGAACTTCCAGCCCCATCCATTTATTTTGCCCTCCTGCTGGGCTCTGACGCAGGCTTGTTCTCCTGCCTGAATCTGCCTTTGAGGCCCTTCTCCCACAAAATCTCAGAAGGGAAGAAGGATCATTAGAGCTAATCAAGCCCTCGACGCAAGAAAGTCATTAAGCTGAGGAGACGGGAGCAGTCTGGCTTGTTAAAGCCGCACAGAGATTAAGGAGCTTTTTGGAATCGGCACGTTGTGTGCAGACCCCCGCTGGCAACGCACAGCAAACACCTGCACAGAACTCCAGATCCCCCTCGCCTCGCCTCCGGTCTCGCTGTGTTCCTACATCTTCCCTTTTGCCAAATGGGAACATTTCTAAGGTTCCCACATCTCCTTCCTGCCCTCTCTGCTGTGCCCTCTCTGTTACCATGCAAAAAGTTACATTGGGATTTACTCCTCAAAGCTTTAGTGAAGTTTCTTTAGAGACGGTGGAACAAATCAAGAGCAAATGCACAACACTCTTGTATCCACAGCCCTGTATGCCCTTGGACCCAATGACTAACTGAAGTGGCAGGTTGAATTAGATGGCCCCTAGGATACCTCCCAATGTTGTTAGTATATCCTGCATCCCCACAATGAATTTGAGGCGCTCCATATTTTTCATATCTAGAGCCAGGCATGTGTAAGAGGTCACAATAGCCTTTGCAACTCAGAGAAATTACCTTTGCAAAAGGAGCATAGGCCCAAAGACATGGGAAACCTAGGTAAAAGGCTTAATGAATGTGCTGATCACTCTTCTTCCCCCAGGCTCTCTGCATATCCTTTGCGCCCAGAGACAAAGGGGGTCTCATGGCACCAAGACAAGTAAGCCAGTATCTCCTACCTACTCCCTGTTGTGTTCCCAGACAACCTCCCTGTCCATCTACCTTGGGGACGTCCTAAATCCAATCACTGTTTTGTTACCTCAAAGTTAAAACCATCAGTCATTCTGGAATCCCATTGTTGGTTCTGGGTGAAGGCCATCAGTTCTACATTGCATTTTAAGACATCCCTGGAGCTGGAAATCAGATACAAATATCAGTTCCCACTTCCAGCTTGTGTGTCCACAGAGGGTCTCCTTACTCACTGTGTTGCCCTCAGACTTTGTCTGAGCCATGTTCCACTTTCCATGGATCCTTCGGCACAACTGGTAAATATTACCTCCACAACCTTTTGTTATTCAAGCTTCATACCATTTCGATCAACTCTGTATGGTGTGTCTGTTTGAATTACCATTGTGTGTATGTGAGTCATTATTTTGCCTATTTAAAAATAAAACCTTCTTTATTTGTTAAACCTGGAGTCCTCACACAATGAGTACCAGTATACACAGGTGAAAATTATCCTCAGGTTATCCACCTTCTCACAAGCATCCTTTGAGCTAAGCAACTCACCAAACATTTAAAAGACACTGATACTGTGGTGGAAATTCCTTGTTGAAATATAAAAACTATAGAAAGATGGAGTCACCTTTGTTAGCCAGAGAAATAGTTTTTAAATAAAGGCTTGGAGTTACTAGAGCAAACGAATAGTGAGTGCATCTTGACCTGAATGGAAGCTGGCACCAGTAAGAAAGACATAACATAAACTACTGAGATATGGATACATAGCAGACATTTAGAAGCAAGGTTAAGAGGGAAAGCCACTGAATTCCTACAGGAGGGGTAAGGAGTGAGGATGCAGTTTTAATGTATGCATGTATTTCTGTTCTGATTGTAAGAATTCTATATGTTTAAATTGTAATTAGCCAATCAGGTGTATTGAAGAAGCCTCTTTGTCTTGAATAATATAAAAAGAGCCATTTTGTCTTGTTCGGGGTTCTCAGCTTTTTGGAACTTGAATTCCACTGAGTTCAATGTTTTCCTTTGTCGACAACTGGAAATAAACTTATGGATTTTCAATTACTAGGTCCTCTTGCTAATCCTATTGATCTGCCAATCCTAGAAATCTAAGTTTCCTGAAATTTCTGTTACAATACGGTTGGTGGGGACACAGTCTCTCAGCCTCAGAAGAAAGCAATGGTAGCAAAGACCCTCTGAAGAATCCTTGCCAAGAAAACCATGTGATAGGTTCATCTTAAAGATCCCATATGTTGAAAGCAACATGAAGATAATACATCATCATCATCATCATCAACAACAACAACATTTTCCCAGAGCTGGTACTCAAGGCAAAATAGTATTTTGGGCATCATGGAGTTAGAAGATGGGCAAGGTGCAGTATATGTTCACCTTAATGTGGAGAGAAGAACTTATCTTACATAGAATCATAGAATTCTAGATTTGGAAGAAACCCCAGAGGGTCATCCAGTCTAACCCCCTTCTGCCATGCAGGAAGACACAATCAAAACCAGATGTGACGGGTGGTCCTCCAGCCTCTGTTTAAAGACCTCCAGAGAAGAAGACTCCGCCACCCTCCTCTGAGAGAGTGTCTTCCACTGTTGAACAGCTCTTACCATCAAGACGTTCTTCTAAATATTTAAGTGGAATATCTTTCCTTTTAATTTGAACCCATTGCTCCTTGTCCTATTCTCTGGAGCAGCAGAAAACAAACTCCCTAAACTGCTCTTCATAGGGTTTTATGGTTTCAAGACCATTTACCATTTTGGTCTTCCCTCCTTTGGACGCGCTCCATCATGTCCACATCCTTCTTAAATTGTGGTACTCTGAACTGGACACACTATTCCAGATGGGATCTGCCGTATACTTGGGAAGGCAAAGGCAAACCCCCTTGGAACAAATCTTGCCAAGAAAACCCAGTGATAGTGTCGCCAAAAGCCAGAAACAACTTGAAGGCATACAATAGACTTGTTTTTTGCTGCTCCAGGGACTAGAACCTGGAGCAATGGATTTAAGCTCCAGGAAAATAGATTCCACCTAAACATTAGGAAGAAATTCCTGACAGTAAGAGCTGTTTGACAGTAGAAGATGCTGCTGCCTCAGAGAGTGGTGGAATCTCCTTCTTTGGAAGCTGTTTTTAAACAGAGGCTGGATGGCCATCTGTTGTGGGTACGTTGATTGTGTATTCCTGCATGAACTGGGTGGCCCTAGGGGCCTCTTCCAACTCTAGAACTCTATGATTGTATGGAGGAACAACAACAACAACATACTTAGGAAACTGTATACACCAATAAAGGTGTGCAAGTCACTTTGGGCAGCCTAAACCTGGCTCTTGCTTAAGCCAAGAGCTCCATGTGGGCAAGTCAAGTAAATGTCCTGGAAAGTCCGGTCAAAGCCCCAGCTGAAGGAGAGCCCATGCTCCACATTGAGACAGATTCCAGACTCTGCAGTGACCCAGCACCTGGAGTGAGAGCAGTAGGGAAGATGCAGGGATGGGGATGCATGCAGCCCCCCACTCACCCTGCCTGTCCCCACATTTGTTCTTCCCTGGTTGAAAGTGCCATGAGGCTCTCAGTATTTTGCTGTGGAGAGTGGAGGGAGCCTTCCTCCTCCTCTTTGCCATGGGTGAATTTCTTGGGCTTTTAGAGAACCGTTCAGATCCAAGCCTGCTCTTAGTCCTCACAGAATTCCCTGCAATTCCTCCTTCCTATGCAGATGGCACCATACAACTAGCGGAAAGCATCACAGAATTGGAACAATTACTAAAGAAAATCAAAAAAGAAAGTGCAAAGGCAGGCCTAATGTTAATCATAAAGAAAACAAAAATAATGACTATGGAGTCTAAACAAAAGTCTGAACAAAACAACATTATGTAAACTGAATACACATAAATTCAACCTAGACAATGAGGAAACTAAAATAGTTAAAGCTTTGCCATACCTTGAATCAAACATTGATCAGAACAGAGACTGCAGTCAAGAAATCAGAAGAAGACTAGGAATGGGAAGTGCAGCCATGAAAGAACTAGAAAAGATCCCAAAGTGTAAAGATATGCAACTGAGCACTAAAGTTAGAATTGTCCAAGCCATTTTGTTCCCCATCAGATGTGAAAGCTGGACAGTGAAGAAGGCAGATAGGAAGAAAATCAATTCCTTTGAGATCTGGTGCTGGAGAAGAGTGAGGAGGATACCATGGATGCCCAAAAGGACAAACAATTGAGTCCTAAAACAAATCCAGTCTGAACCCCCCCAGGAAGCCAAGATGATAAAATTGAGGCTGTCGTGCTTTGGTCACACCATGAGAAGACACAAAGCATTAGAAAAGACAACAGTGCTGGAGAAAGTGGAGGGTAGGAGAAAGAGGGGAAGGCTGCATGCCAGATGGATGAACTCAATCAGACAGATCACGGTCATGATTTTATCAGAGCAATGGAGGACAGGGGGCCTTGGAGATGTCTCATCCCCAGGGTTGCCCTGAGTGGAGGTTGACACAAAGGCAGTCAGCAACAGCAAACAGACAAAAGAGGGAAACCTTACCTGTGCTTTCTTACTGCATATACATCTTCCTCAGTGAGGTCATCCCCATTTCCCTAAACGCAGCCTGAAATCTAGGGGTCACAAGATGCAAGGAGTCCTCTTTCCCTTCTTAACCACTGTCCATCCACAATGTCCAAAAACAGACACAACTTGCTCAGTTCCCCACCCAAGTTCCCTCTCGCCTCCGCAGCCGCTTTTCCAGATACCAAACCCCTGTTGTTTTTTTCAGACTTTTCTTTTCTGGTTGGAGAGACCGTGGAGGAGCCAGGATATTTTGGACTGGAGAGCCTTGGCAGAAGGAGCTGTGGAAAAAAGCCCCTGGGCCTGGCCCTGTACAGCAAAAATCTCCTTTTAATTTCTGGGAGGGTTTCTGTTGCTGTGACATTTTATCTGGGCTGTAGAGTCATCTGCAAACCCTCCCTCTGAGGGTCAAGGAAAAGAACAGAGGCATCGGATGATGAGTGGAGTCAGCCGAGGGACAAGAAGAGGCCATTCGGTCACATCTGGTAACTGGACCTGTGGCTGTAATGAGTAGGAAGCCCCTGGCCTGACCCCTGGAAAGTCCAGCAGGCACAAGAAGAGAGAGGCAGACGCTTCCTCACCAAACAGCCAAAAGCGTTGACCAGTTTGTGTGAATGACAGAGGGAAGCACTGTCCAACAGTTGCAGAAAGAGTCAGTGCAAGTATTCCCCAATGCACACACTTCAGAAGTTAGGGAAGGCACCCTCCTTCTGCAAGCAGAATTTGGGCAGTCATTCATTCCCTCAGGAATGCTGAAGCATAAGGTTTCCTACACTGCCCAGGAGAGAGTTGGATTAGATGACCTTTAAGGTCCCTTCCAACTCTGATTCTAGGAGCCAGGAAGCATCAGAAGGGTGCCAGGGCAGTGGCCCACAATGCCAGGGGATGATGATGATGATGATGATGATGATGATGATGATGATGATGATGAGCCGCCACCACTGCTGCCTTGAGGAACCAACCACAAGGTGCCCCTCTTTATGGAAGTCCACCCTCACCTTTTCCAGCTTGGCAGCTAGGAGGAGAAAGTAGCTGGGGATGGAAGCAGGGATGGAAAACCCATTGCCCTCCAGACACTGCTGCATTACCTCTCCCATGAAACTGGCTGATGGTGGTCGCAGTTCTTCAGTGTTTGAAGAGGCACCAGTTGCCCAGTTTTGGCTTGAAGTGCCCTGGGGGCTTACTCCCTCCCCCTGCACCCCCATTTCCCAGGCCAAGCCTGAGCCTTGGGGAGAGGGAAGAAGAGGAGGAGCAGAGGATGCCCCGAGGGTGAGATTGCCCCCTCACCTGAGGGCCCAAGGGGAAAGGCTGCCCCTCAGCCAGAAGGGTCCCTTAGGACAACTCCAAAACCCTGGGACCTTTCCAAGCAACCGGACTCACCTGGGGCCACTCACAAAAACTCCTTTCTTCTCTGAGGTTGTCCGACAAAGCAAGCACCCCGATTCCTAGAGGCCATGGGGAAGCTTGTCTCTTTGGAAAACACCCACACGAAGGACAGGGCCCCAAAGGCCACCTAGTAATGCCCAGTAAACGTGAAGAGGAAGACGGTGCTGGCCCTGGTAAGCCCCGGATTACAATGGAGTGGCACTGGGACAGTGTTTGTGTCTCTCTTGGTGTGTGTGTAGAAGAGGGTTCCAACTCCCTGTTTCTGAAGGTGGAGCTGGCACAGGATAGGACTGAACAAACAAGAGCTGACTTGCAAGAGAATGGGGCGCTCCTGGCAGTATCATCATCCGCAGCCGCAGGGCTTCCTCGGCTGTAGCCAGACCGGGACAGACACCCCACACATAGAAAGGTCCCAACCAGGCTACCCATGAGCGGCTGCATGATGGCTTCAGTGGTGGGCCAGGACTCCTCTGGGAGACCAGGGTTCAAATAATAAATTGGGCCAAGAAGGGTGGACAGAAGTCGAAGCCTACGTGAAGGCACATGAGAACAACTAGACAGAGAGAGGGGTCTGCCAAGGAGATGAAGGTTGAGCCTCGTCTTGTGCCAAAAGACAACCACTTTGGATGAAGAAGGGTCTTGCATCAAGGTTGTCTGTTGGGCCTGTACTTTGGACCCTCTGCGGGCTGTTTGGGAGCGTCAATCCCAATCAATAAAGCTCCTGCATGGTTTGAATTCTGCACAACCCTCTTCTCCCCCATGGATCACTCCCACAAATGACCCCTGGAAAGTGAGAGCCATGCATTTTGTCTAGGCAGTGAAGGCAACCCTTCCAGACACACACCAGGAAGATACTCTAGATCTCAGCTTATACCTGAAGGCTTGCAATCTTCCAGAGTTTTGCCAAGATGCAAGAAGTTGGTGTTTTGGTCAGCCATCGCAACATTTATCCTGCTGATTTTGGTGGTATTTTAATCCTGCTACCTGTCCCACGCTCCACAGAAGAAGCAGGGTAGAAATTGCAGCAAGATGGATCAGAATCAACCAGTTCCTGGAGGGCTCCTGTGCCACCCACCTTCTGCCACATCTATTGGAGCAGGGATTGTGTCCACCTAGAGATTTTTGTCTCGTGAGGCGAGAGGGATGAATTACGAGGCTCTGTTCTAATCCAAACCAGCTCTCCCCCATCCCCACCGTCATGGCAAGAATTTACCCCAGGGAAACTGGCATGAAACGCCTCCAACGCACCAGCAGGCAGTCCTGTCACAGCATCCATTTTGAATGGGTTTCACATTAAAAATAGCATTTTCCCCTGCACTTAAATAGTGTACGTCTTGCTTGCTCTTTTTTTATTTGATAAAATACATTGCTTGTGTTTTTAATATGTTATACTGTTTAATACTACTGTCTTAAGGGGGGGAGGGATAAAGTGTTTTTAATTGTTACATTTTATATTTTACTGTTGTCAACCGCCTGGATTGGTTTGCCATAGGGAGGTATACAAATAAATATTATTATTATATTATTATAAGAAATCAAATTCCACCTCAGAATCCATCATTTGCAGCTCTCCAATGGAACCACTGATAATAATGTCTGCCTCCTCAAGGGATGGCTGTTGCTCAGTCTTTACTCATGGCTGACAAGGTGGGTGGAACTGGATTCAGGTTGTGGAACTGTCATTGGAAATCTTAATATGAATGTTTGGACAATGAATTCTTCAGGTTTGCTGTCTGACAAAATCCTTAAGAGCTTCATAGAATCATCGAGTTGGAAGAGACCCCCAAGGCCTATCAATTCCAAACCTGTTCTGCCATGCAGAAACTCACAATCAAAGCACCCCAGACAGATGGACATCCAGCCTCTATTTAAAAACAGCCCCTGAAGAAGGCGGCTCCACCACTCTCTGAGGGAGTGTGTTCTAGTCTCAAACAGCTTTTACTCTCAGAAAGTTCCTCCTAATTTTGAGGTGGAATCTCTTTTATTGTTATTTGACTTGGTTGCTCTGAGTCCAGTCTCTGGAGCAGCAGAAAACAAGCTTGCTCCCTCCTCAATATGACATCCTTTCAAATATTTAAACAAGACTATCATACCACCTCTTAACCTTCTCTTCTCTGGGCTAAACATATATCCAGCTCCCTAAGTCTCTCCTAGTAGGGCTTTATGGTTTCCAGACCTTTCACCATTTTAGTCATCCTCCTCTGGACATGCTCCACCTTCTCCACATCCTTTTTGAACGGTGGTTCCCCTTCACTGCACTCAGTATTATTCTGGGTGAGGCCTGACCAAAGCACTATGACTTCCCTTGATCTAGACACCATGCGTCTGTTGATGCAGCCTAGAATTGCATTGGTCTTTTTAACTGCTTCATCACATTGTTGACTCATGTTGAACTTGTGGTCTACTACGACCTCCAGATCCCTTTCACACATAGTCTCCTTAAGCCAGGTGTTGCCCATCCTATATCTGTGCATTTCATTTTTTTCTGCTTAAGTGCAGTGTCTTACATTTCTCTGTATTGAAATTCATTTTGTTAGCTTTAGCCCAGCTTTCTATGATTCAAGTCATTTTGAATTTCGATCCTGTCCTCTGGGGCATTAGCTATTCCTCCTAATTTAGTGTCCTCTGCAAATTTGACAAGTAGGACCACTATTCCCTCCTCATTGGACTATGGAGAAAAGAAGAAATCTAATGGACTGAAAATCAATTAAAGACAGGAAGCCAACCAGGAATACATAACCAGTTCTTGCAATGGGGGGCTATGAGAAAAGAAGACTGGACATTTGTCCATAAAGGCCCATCAGTGGTCCCTATTCAAGATGGATCTCTGCTTCTTTCTTCCAGCACCAAAAACAAGAAAATGCTGCCTCTCAGTATCAGGCAAGCAAGGGGGGAGGGGGGGGGCTTTCCCACCTCATGGCCTTCCTGGGGGCTTCCCGATGGCCACTGTGGGGACTGCTGGACCGGCTGGGCCTTCGGTCTGACCCAGCTTCCTCTGGTCCACTCCTCTTATATTAACAGGAAAAGCAAAACTGCTGAGCAGCCAATGAAATCCACAGGACAAAAAGGAGCACATCTCAAGATGCTGAGAAGATCATAACTTTCTTGCCCACTTTCTTTCTTAATAATAAATAATAATAATAAATAATTCTTGTCTTTCATTAGGTTAAAACTCAATGTATTTTGGCCTGTGGATATTCTTTCAAAATCTTCTTCAGGGGGACTGCTTAAGGAAAATCTGTATTTCTTAGCCAGAAACTCCAAAAGCATTTAATCATTACCATTTACTGCCAGAATGAAACACACTGGACTTTACAGCTGATAAAAGAGCGCCTTTTCAGCCTCGTGAAATGTGTCCCCTGTGAACTGGACAGTCTGGAACCAGAATTTTAAAAAGACCTTGCTCGGTTTGCACCCGGCTGTGCTGATAATAACCAAACAGACTTTCATTTCAATAATCCCCTAGTTGGCCATCATTTCATGAAACCACATGATTTTAGTGATGAGCCCCTTCTGAATCCTGCCACTGTCTGTGCAGCATCTTTGCTACCTCTCACCTTCGAAAGGATTCCCAGCTCAGATCCTCTTTTCCCTCATACCTTTCTTACTTACTAGATGTGGCTCCCACTTAATCCCAGCAGGTGAATTAGTCTGTCCTTCTGATTAGATTAAAAAACAACAACAAAGCCTGGGGGGAAATATTCTTTGTAGTTTCCGGACTGGCTATGAAGGCTCCCTGGGATGCTGGAGTGAATTTCTAGAAGTCTGCTTCCTATGTTGGACTGTTTTGTTTTACAGTTCATATCTACAGATTGTTTATCCATGGATTCAAGCATCCACACCTTGAAAGTATTCAAAATACTGTATATCAATTCAGTTTGGCCATTGTATGTAAGGGACATCATTTTAGTATGCCACTGTATTTAATATAACTTGAGCATCCATGGATTTTGTTATCCACAGTGGGTCCTGGAACCAAACCCCATCAGATACCAAGGGCCTGTTGTACCTTTATTTCACATGCTGCCTTCCCAGATTTCTTCTCTATTATCTTCTTAGATATCATATTTATTGAAGCCAGAGATTCCCATTCCATGCAAAGGTGAGTGTTTCCTCCAGCACTGGCCAGACCACCTCAGTAAGG
This sequence comes from Sceloporus undulatus, assembly GCF_019175285.1. Taxonomy (NCBI): domain Eukaryota; kingdom Metazoa; phylum Chordata; class Lepidosauria; order Squamata; family Phrynosomatidae; genus Sceloporus; species Sceloporus undulatus. Next base: position 331,916,259 of record NC_056523.1, on the reverse strand, counting down.
GCACTGACTATTAGGGAGAGATCAGGAAGGGAGATGGTCCAGTGCCTGACTGGCCCAGGCCAAATGTATGGCTAGGGGGATCCAGGGGGTGTCACCTGGTGCATTGGTGAAAAGAGGTGCGAAGTTCCAAGTCTGGCACAAGAAACTGATTCTCCGTCCTCTTCTACTTACCCAGCAGCACTGCTGGACTTGGAAAGGCTGTAGAAGAGAGGAGAGGGATCACTGAAACATGATCTGCATAAATATACAAGCTATGCCTCTGAGTGTGGCAGCTTTTCTCTGGCTCAGGCGAGAGGGTGGCAGGAACATCAGCCTGCAAGAGATGCCAGTCCTGAGCTGACTGCCCAACAGAGTTGGGGCCAATCCACCCCCACAAACTCCTTAAAAGCAACCCAGTCCAACCCTATTCTGCCATGCAGGAAATCCAAATCAAAGCATCCCCGACAGATGGCCATCCAGCCTCTGCTTAAAGACCTCCAGGAAAAGAGACTCCTCTACACTCTGAGGGAGTTTGTTCCACTGTCCAACAGCCCTTACTGTCAGGAAGTTCCTCCTAATGTTGAGGTGGAATCTCTTTTCCTGTAGTTTGCATCCATTGCTCCGGGTCCTGGTCTCTGGAGCAGCAGAAAACAAGCTTTCCATTTTAGTTGCCCTCCTTTGGACATGCTCATTTCTCCATATCCTTTTTGAATTGTGGTGCCCAGAACTGGACACAATATTTCAGGTGGGCCTGACGAGAGCAGAATAGAGTGGCACCATTACTTCCCTTGACCTAGACACTATACTTCTATTGATGCAGCCTAAAATCGCATTGGCCTTGTTAGCTGCTGCATTGCACTGTTGACTCATGTTTGGATTATGGTCTATTTGGACTCCCAGATCCCTTTCACATGTAGTTTCATTCAGCCAGGTGTCACCCATCCTATATCTGTGCATTTCATCTTTCCGCCCCAAGTGCAGTACCTTTCATTTCTCCGTTTTGAAATTCATTTTGTTAGCTTTGGTCCAGCTTTCTAATCTATTAAAGATACCACTGGCCATGCTAACATATGGGGCCAACTCAGTCAGATAGGAATAGGAAGTCCTGTTGCAGACTCTCAGATCTGGAATTAGGTAGGCTACCTGCTTTGGATGGGGTTGTGCAAGTACGTCACTTGGGAGTGCTCTTGGATCCATAACTGTCACTGGAGGACTCTGTGGTTGAGAGTGCTTGGGTCCAGGTCCGGCTGGTGCACCAGCTACAGCCTCTCCTAGATAAGGATAACCTAGCCACAGTCATCCACACTCTGGCAATTTACCAATTAGACCACTGTAATGTGCTCTGAGTGGGGCTGCCCTTGAAGACAACTCAGAAATTCAGCTAGCGGAAAATGCAGCAATGAGATTGGTGATCAGCGTACCATTTGGACAACACATAATACAAGTCTTAAAGGGGCTTCACTGGCTGCCAGTGTGGTTCCAATCTGAATTTAAGATACTGATGATGACATGTGAAGCCCTAAATGGCTTGGGACCTCGATATCTGAAGGATAGCTTCTTCACAAAATGCCTGGGCTATGACTGAGGCCTGCTTGGGGGTGGGTTGAGGGGTGGGCCACCTCACATGCCACTAGTGGGGCAATGCAATGGGGGAGTGCATGGGAGCAGGACCTTCTCTGCTGGGGCTCCCCCTCCTGGGATCCTTTCCTGTTGGGCATCCAACTGGCACCAACACTGATTTCTTTTCATTACCAAGGCTTTCTATTAAAGACTTTAGGACTTAACTTACTTTAATTGTGCATGTGCAGGGTTTTATTTTCTGTAACCTTTTAAGGTGTTTCCCCCTGTTGTTGGATTTCATGTACTCTTATCCCATTTAAGTACAGTAATTGTATTGTTTAAATCTCTCTCTCTCGCACACAAACTCTAACTGCCTGCTCCATCTGGGCCAACAGGTAACCCCAGTAAGAGCCAAGCCAAAGAAGGAATGCTGCTAAAAGGTCCTTTATTAAAGACTATCTTACCACCTCCTGCACCAGTGGCACATGGAACAGGGATTAAAAATTGCAACAGTAATAATCTTCTGGTGACCCATAGAGCATTTCTTATATTACGTCCACTGACCACAGCTAAGCAGCATCTAAAACCAGATTTTTGTGAAATACAAGGTTTATATCATACAGCTGTACAGGTGCCAAGAGAAAAATTAGCAAAAACAACTCACCCACCCCCAAATATACAAACAGCATACCTACCCCCATCCTGGTCCCCCACATGCAGTCCCCAGATGCTTATGGAGAGTACCTGATGCGAGAGGACCAGATGGCCCAACGTCAGCAGCCAGGGTTACGTCCAGCAGCCTCGCTGCTCCTCTCCTCTCAAGTGCCATGGCACCCCCCCCCCCGCCCACATTGGGAGTACTGGTCACACTGGGAAAAAGCGCTCCCTATCTGGCCCAAAAACCTCCACCAGGAATGTAGGAGTGGGGGAATAGGAGACTGATGGGAGAAAAGAAGCTTTCACGACAAAGGTGTGGTGTAGAAATGAATGGAAAATAATAAGGCGGCCCTGGAAGAGGACAATGCTGAGCTGGCCAGTGGGCATTTTTGGTCTGTGTTGGGCTTGTTTGCGGGGAGGAGGGCAGAGGGGGTTCAGTGAGCCATTCTACCGCTGAATCGGAGACACTTACAGGACTTCTCTGCTGGGACTTCCTCAGACTTGGCCAACAGTAGCCAAGCCACTAATGCTAAGACCACACAAGACCATTTCATGGACACAAGCGTGTCCCCTCTCCTCCACAGCTCTCCTTGCAGAAACACAAGGGAGAGGACCCGCAATGCCAGTCTGGAATGCAAAGCTATAGACCAATTTCTGCTTCTCTTCAAGTTCACAATTTGAAGTTGAGGGAGGAGAGTCTCTGCTTCCCCCTGCCGCAGCACCCTCTCGTTACCATCCTTTCAGGTCCACAGCCATATGCTCTGGCTTCATCTTCAATGCCCACCCACTCACCAGGTCCTCATTCTAATGGCACCAGCTCTGGAGGGACAACCACAAAGCAGGCATGCAACCTGAATGAAATTCTCCTGCCCTGCCCCCCAAGTTCTTGCCTTTGCCTCAACATTCTTGAAATTGGTCCCTCCAAGCTGACCAGGGGCTTGATTGAGGTTTGAAGCTCCTGCTGGGATGTGAGAGAGCCAACAGTCGCACACTTTGCGGGTATTGTTGGCACAGGGCACACAATGAGCTTGGGGGAAAAAAAGAAGGATCAGCTTCCTTCCTCGGTGGAGCGGGACTCTGATTTCAACTTGACAAACTCCTTGGCCACTTCGTCGTTGGTTCTCTGAGAGAGAATCCGCAGAACGGTGAGTCCCGTGTCATCCATGTGGACCCGACGTCCCAGTGGGCACCAGCAGGCACAGCTCCCTTTGTCCGCCACATCCCTGAGCTGCATCACAGCGATGCCCAGGACCCGGTCCTCACGGGCAAAGCAGTAGTCCTTCACACACACCTGCAGCTCGTAGGCATCCGGACCATCCTCATTACCAAGGATGCTGTGAGACAGAAAAAAAGAAACACAGAGAGAAAAGAAGGTGCTTCAGCTGTAGGGAGCATGGAGAGAGAGCTCAGAGGGGGCCTGTCCAAGCAGAACAAAAGTTCAAACTGGGACCCTTCAAAGAAACCCAGGTCCCTTTTCACTTGCTGAGGATGGAAAAGCAACCAGGGTTCTTAGGGAAGGTCAAGTCCAAGAAGTCAGAGGGTCTCTTAGGTTGCTGAGGCAAGGGGCGTGAAATGCATTCCTGAAAGGCCTGCTAATCTGGGGCCAGGCTGTGTGTCCACTGGTGAGCGTGAAGAGAAGAGGAAGGAAGGCTCAGTAGCTAAAACACATGTGGAGGAGGGAGAAAACACAAAGGCCGCCCGCTCGCTGGGAGGGGGGCAGTGGGCAAATGAGAGTAGCAGTAAAGGAAAAGAGGGCATGTTCCAGACATGGATAGGACACTAAGAAGAAGGCCATCAGGAAGACTTACAAGTGGAAGGTTTCGTTGTACTTTGGGGACCAGTTATTACTCTTGGACTTGGTGGTGAATTTCCGCTTCTTGTCACTCTGGTGTGGTCCAATCATTGTGACTTCCACGAAGGGACGGAACATGCCAGAGGTCTGCCACTTTAGGTCATTGGCGGCCACAACTTTGAGAGAGAGTGAGGGAGAAGGAGGGAGGGAGGAAGAGAGAGAAAAAATTGAAGGAAGATTAAAATCTACCACTTTTTTCAAAGCCACCAGATGGTGGGAATGCTATGGATGTCGTCCATCTGGATTACAGTGAAAGCATTTGATAAGGTCCCCCATGATATTTTGATTAGCAAACTGACTAAATATAGAATAGATGGAAACACCATCAGAGGGAACCATAATTTGTTGGAAAACATGCTCAAGGAGTTGTCATTAGTGGCTGTGCTTCAAATTGGAAGGGGAGGTGGGTCTCAAGTGGAGTGCCGCAGGGTTCTGTCCTGAGGCTGACACTCTTCAATATTTTGATCAATTATTTAGATGGATGGGATGGATGGAATCCTTATCAAATTTACAGATGATGTAAATTTGGGAGGGGTAGCTAGCACATTGGGAGACAGGAGAAGAATTTGAAATGCCATTGATAATCTAGATAACTGGTCTAAAATTAATAATATGGAATTCAACAGAAACAAATGCTTTGCTGTCTCATGGGGTGGATCAGGTCTAAAGGTACAAAGTTACAGGAGGGAAGATTTTGATTGAACATTAGAAGGAACTTCTTGACAGTGACAACATGAAGGCAATGGCATCATTTGCCTAGAATATCTGATGCTGCAGATGGTCTGAATCGTGGATTGAGCACAGGGTTGAAGTTGATGACCCATGGGGCTCCTTCTAACTCTATGATTTTATCACTGGAGCAACGCCATGTTTGCTATGCCCAGAAGAAGACAAATGGCGACAGGACCAGGGTCACCTTGTGTGGCTTTGGAAGGCAGCTTTGCAACCCAGCATGCCACGACCCTGCCCTCCACAGCACCTTAAATGGAGGCCTCTGTGACTCAGTACCTCCAGACAGAAATTCATCTGGGTGCCTTCTCCCAGAAGAAACCAGAGCAACCTGCTGACCTCCACCAACTGGGACCCAGGCTCATTACTCCCACTGCTGCGACTCAGCAGTCCTCTTCTCCTGCCCTGGAGAGTGGACAAGGAAAGCTCTGGGTGGACAAAGAGCCCTTGCCCTGTCATACTGTTCTTTTGGTCATTTATGAAGATCTCCATGTATGAAGCTGCTGTTGGCTTGGATTCATATGAGGAAGACCAAATTTCCTGCTAGCACCCCCTCTCTGTGTGGCAAACAGCACCTGTCCAGCACAGCCAGCCCCACCAGGCATAGGCTAGGGAAGGCATGGCTCATTGCACTGAGTGACAGGCCTTCTTGCGGAGGGTGGGAGGATGATGGGGAATCCATGAACTCAGGCCAAAGTCCCTTTCACTGCCCATCTGTGATGACTAGGTCCTCCAGTCATCTGGGAACTTCTTCTGAACCATAAGGGGTTAATCTGGGAGGAGGAACATGCTAATGAGAGATGACATCACATGCTAATGAGCTGTGACATCATAGCTGATGTAAGGTCTAACTGACCAATCAGAGAGTAGGACCGCGAGATTCAAGAACTTTCTATGGGAAACCTTTAAAAGGCCCTTTGAGGCCATGAGCTCTTTTGTCTCTCCCTCTCTCCTCTTGGGGGAACCAGATGATGTCTCTTGGAGTCTGAGGGACACAGACTCTGGGGAATGCAGGTCGAGAGGCAAAGGGCCCTCCCTGCATCCAGGAACTCAAGAGGACTACAAATCCCATCTTCTGTGAGTAGTTAGCTAGTGCGTTTAGGCCTTTTGTTATTTTCAACAATGGCTTGTCTGGAATGAACTCTGTAACTACGTTGTTTGACCTTCAAGGCAAAGGGGCTTTGCAAGAGTGTTATAAATTCTTTCTATCCTATTCTATCCCTTTTTAAAATAAACTTCTTTCTTAAAAAGCATCTGCTATCTCTCTTACTCCTATACACATGCCTAGACTCGGCTACTGATTGCTCAGGGTGAGCAAGAAAGGAAACTAGATCTCTCTTTCAAGCAAGTCCCAGTGTGTGCTTGAAAAATTGACGATTCACTGGGTGGTGGCAGCGAGACTATAGGACCTCCAGGGGTCTCATTCTGCTCAACAGGGAGCAAGAATGGAGATCTAGGAGATCCTAAGAAGGGAAAGTGTGACAAGAGGGGACTCCCTAGGAGTAAAGGGCCACGCACAGGGCGCCAAGGGCTCCAGGGAAAGGCCCCCAAGTCACCACATGGTGACCATCCGAAGCAGGTATCAGCAAGGAGCCAGTGTGGTGCAGTAGTCTGGGTGCTGGCCTAGGACTCTGGGAGGCCTGGGTTCGAATTCCCACTCAGCCACAGAAATCCACTCATAGAATCATAGAATCGTAGAGTTGGAAGAGACCACTAGGGCCATCCAGTACAACCCCCTGCCATGCAGGAAATCCAAATCAAAGCATCCCTGACAGATGGCCATCCAGCCTCTGTTTAAAGACCTCCAAGGAAGGAGACTCTATCACCCTCCGAGGAAGGAGTGCATTCCATTGTCGAACAGCCCTTACTGTCAGGAAGTTCCTC
>NC_056523.1:331888939-331899598 GCF_019175285.1 Sceloporus undulatus | reverse complement strand
GACAAGGTGCGCAGGAAGGCTTCAGAACTTCCTTCTGCCCCGAGTGTCCTTTTTCTTATAACCTTGTTGGTATCTAGGTTGGGAAGATTGGCGCCTGTCAGAAGGAGCAGCCGGTTATTGGGGTGCCCTATTCTGGGGGCCTTTGTCCTGGTTATAGTAAGACTGCTCTTGTTGGTGGTAGCGGTACTGAGAAGAGGGGTACCAAGATCTCTGGGAGGAGTACCTTTGCCGTGGGGTCTTAGAAGAGGTAGCTGACATACCATGCTTTCTGGCCGCAGTCTTCATACGGTACCGAAAGCTGAGTTTCTCGTCTGTGCCCTTGTTGAAGAGGCCCGAGTTGTCAAAGGGCATGTCTTCAATCGCTGCCTTGGCGGAGATGATTTGTTGACCCGCCATAAGGTGTATCTCGTTGCGCAAGGCATTCATCATCCGTCTCCTATCATCAGGGAGTTCATTAATGGTAGGGTCCATCTTTTCCACAAGAAATTGGATGTATGCGCCCATACAAGCAGTGTAATTGGAGATCTTCATGTCCAAGGCTACTGAAGCGTAAAACTTTTTCGCCAGCCCATCCAACTTCTTGCTATCCTTGTCAACAGGTGATGAGGAGGGCCTGCGAGCAAAGGAAGTCTGCGCACCCTCCACGATGGCCGAGTTCGGTTTAGGGTGATTAGAGAGCCAGGAAGGAGCTGACGGGGTGACCCTGTATAGGTTCTCAATCTTCCTTGAGGTAGATGAGATCGTGGCCGGTGTTTCCCAGGACCGCTTAGCTATTTTCTCCAGTGATGGGAGATAGGCGAGGGCTGGAGGAGCTGGCGCTGACCCATGGATTCTTCTCTCCACCGGGTCTAGGGCGTCGTCATCGGGATGAGCCACCTCCAATTTGAGGGCGTCTGCCATTCTAATGATACGGTCCCCGAAGGCCTTTACATCGTCCGTAGGGGATGGTGCTGCAGGTCCCACGGGGACAAAGGAAGAGTCTGCATCCGACCATGGAGACATCGAGTGGGATGGGGATGGAGAACGGGTCCGCAAACGAGTTCGGGACCGAGAGCGGCTCCCAGTGCGAGGAGTTGGAGACCTGTCTCTCCCAGCACCACAGTCCACGTCGACTGGCTGGGCCGGGGCGGTGCGAGTCCTCGTAGGTCCAGGGATGTTGCGCCGGAGATGTGAGGGCGCTACTGGAAGGAGGTACTGGCCGGTTCGATGGTCGTACACAAGGTCTGGGTACGACTCGAATAGGTCTTGGTCAGGGGGTCCCTTGTTGAGGAGATCGTAGGCTGTAGCTGCGTCTGCCTCTGCTCCTAGGGCACCTCTGTCCTTGCCGACGGGGGTATGGTGTCTGTCCCGGATGGGTGAGCGGGACCGGGATCTTGGCCTCTGCCTAGGGGAGAATGGTGCATCCGAATCCGGAATCTCTCCCTCCGACTCAGACGAGCGGTCTAGGTCCACTATCTGCAGTTGGTCAGCTGGTACGGAGAGGTGACTTGACACCAAGATCCTCGGTTCGAGCGGCACCGGGATGGAGGCTGAGATCGGGATGGGAGTTGTCACAGTCACATCCTGAAGATCTGGGACAGTCGGTGATGCCAACACCGGCGGAGGCACTGAGACCGTGCTCGGGGGTCCCTTGCGACGGGTCTTAGCGGGCGGCGAAGCTGAGCGGGCCCGTTTGGTGTCTCGTTTCGCGTCCCGGCTGAGACGAGAAGCTTTGGAGGCCTTGTGTTTGTCTCCTTGCTTCTTTTTAGGGATGGAGGCTCCGTCCTCTCCCTCTCCGGAAGCCAATGAAGTGGATGGCTGGCTAAGGACCTTGTCGTAAAGCGCAGCCTTGAGGGTCCGGTCCCTATTTTTTAGGGCCTGCGCGGACATGGCCTTGCAGTGGGGACAAGCCCCCGGGATGTGTGTCTCCCCCAGGCAGAGAACACATTTGTCGTGGCCATCGGCCATGGGGATTTTCACCCTGCACTTGGCACATCTTTTGAAAGAAGCCATTGGAGGAAAAACCATCGTCCATTACCAAATCCGAAGTCAAGCCATTGAGACAATTGAGAGAGGAATGGTCAAGCCGATGTCCGAATCCGTAAGAGTGGTCAAGAAAGCCGTTTATAGAAGCCAGAGATTCACAGTTAAGAAAGCTAACACTAGCGAAGTTCCTTGAGCTGCTTAGCGCGGCGGAATGAAGGAACTGGAGAGCAGCAGGGCCACTAGGGGACTTATACAGGGGTGCCAAAAAGTTGCAGAAAGATACATTGCATTCTGCCTAGAGATTCTAGAAATTTCCGGAGTTTGCTGCGCAGGCGCAGAATAACCCATTTGTGTGATACACAGAGACCACAAAGAAGAAAGTAAATGCAGATACCCCTTCTCTAGCTGGGTTGGCCAGGTCCTTGCAGATCTCTGGTAAAGGAACACACTTGCCCTGGCGGGTCTCCTGGGTGGCCAGGGTGAGGAGGAGCAGCCCACTGTCCCTATGAGGAAGTCTTGTGCTGGCTTACCTTTCACAGTCACCTTATGCTCCCCAGTGCCTGGGTGGGTGTACAGATCAATCTGGATGGAGACTTCACCCACAGGGTCGTCCACTCCTGAGCCTGAGGCGAAAGAGAGGAAGAGGCTACCTTGGAATACAATACAACCGGGGAGGCAATGGGGCCTTCCTTGCCCATACTGTCTCACAACCCCAGAACCACTGGCCTTTCTCCTGCTATTGCTGGTGTGTCCTGGTGTCCTGGCTTTGCTTGAAGAACAGAGGAAGCCCTTTCCTCCTCTGGACACTCCAATTCTCTTTCTCTCAAGGACAAATCTATCTAGCTCTTCTCCCTACCTTTGTGCAGGGATGCAATAGTTTCAAGGCTAGTGATCTTCCTTCTTCCCTTCGCTGCTGTCTGGACAAACCTTCTCCAGACTAAAGGTTATTCAGGCTATGGTGGGCAACCCAGCACAAAGTGCTCTTGCAGCCCCTCTCCTTCCTGCCTTTTGTATAAGGTGCTTCTGTTGCATCCTAGCCCATGACACCCATCTTGGTTTTTTGCTACTGAGAATTCATACACGCCCCTCCAGCAACTCTGCTCCTCTTCCCCTACTTCACAGAAACACATCCCACAGCTGACATTTGCACTGTGCCTGCTGATGCATTTTAGCACTCAACTGGACAAAGTGAAGACAGGCAGTGGGTGAACGCTGTGGAGATGACAGAGCTACCTCCCAGAACAAACCCACACCTGCCACTCCACACCTCATGGAAGAGAAAAAAAGATACAGTAGCTCCCTTTGGCCTCCAGAGCAGCCAGCGGCTCTCTGTATGTGTGTGACTTTACAATCTGGGTTTGATATATCAAGATGGCATTTAGAACACGGAAATCCAAAGGTCCAATGCAAGCTCTGCTGAGCCTTGTGAGAAGAGGGGGATCTGCTCACCCAAAATGGGCATGCACCTACCCACAGACCATGTGAACTTGGCCTTGGTCCAAATCTGGAGATGTCCTCTGCCTTCCCTGCATCATACAAGCCTCTAAGCATTACAGAGACTCTTCCAGATCTGCAACAAGGACAGGAACCCTGATCGGAGCCATCACTTGAGTGGTCCTTGATGTTGTGAGACAAGGCCTTGGATTGGTTTGTGCAATATTTGGGGTGCTGCCCTGAGCTAATACTACCCAACTTGACTTCTTTTTTTCACCTAACTCCAAATATGACCTTGGCATCTAATGCACAGAGTATTCAAAGGAGCTTGCATGGTTCTATAGCACAAGGTGGGCAAAAGATGAACCTTGGACTGGTTTGCAGGTCCCCCAGCTGTTTTCTGTGGCCTGTGACATCCCCTCCAGGCTCTCTAGACTACCTTTTCTCTAGCCAAAACAGAAGAAGGAGGACTGCTTTTCCTAGAAGCAATCCACTCTTTCAATGCACTACAGGACCCCATAATCTCTTCCACACCAAAAAATATCAATTTCCTTTCAATTAAAATTGGCTGTCAGGCTACTTTTGATTTTCTTTCCCACTTCTGGGATCATCCTTGGCAGTTTGAAATCTCCCAGGGAGAAAAAAAAACCATCTCCTGAACCTGCTCTGGTTGTCCACGCTTGCTGCAGAGTGCCACTAAATCAGGGACCAAGTTGGCTGTTCTTGCATCCTGGGCCACCATGTTCTCTATGACATCTGGCATGGAAGACTGGCAGAGCACCCCTGGACAGCTCATACTGCCTTCCAGCAAAAGGTGTGAAAGGGGGATGGGTAGGGCTGTACTCCACAAGCCACACCAAAGGCAGGTATTCCAGGAGGGAAAGGAAAGGCTTTGAGGAATCGACAGAGAGACTAGGTGGTTTGTTCTGTAAAGGGCAGAAAAAGGTGAGGCAGAGGGAAGGGCTTCAAAAGCACACCACATTTGGAGCTGGTCAATGTTGGTATGGCAACATCGGCCTGGAACGTACCCTTCTCAGGACGGATATTCTCACTAGCTGTAAACCTAATACCTTTCCCACCATGCACTGTGGTGAGCAACAGGCCACAGAGGGAGAGAGAGAAAGAGACACAGAGAGATGAGTCAGATTACAGCTCAGTTGGTCACAATGCACAAACAGACAGGCTGCCCTTGGAAATGTGGCTGGTGCTGCTGGGAAGGCTCCAGGACAGGACAAGGAAGCCAGCATAGCAGGCAGAGAGGGGGTCCCCCAGCAGGGATGCCAGCTGAAGACCCTGCCAGATGGGCTGGATGGCATCTAGTGCCTTTGCCACAGATGAGGGGAAGGATCAGAGAACAGGCACAGAATCCAGTGCTCCAATTCTGGAACATTCCTAGACTCACTCTTGGAAGTTGGCTGCATGCAAATAGGGACAAATGTGGCCCAGCAGGAGGAGGAAGCTGGAAACTGCCACTGTTCCTCCCAGTCATGACCCCAGAAGCTCAGAGAGCTTGTGTGTTAACTCTGGGCTCACTTGCTGTTCATCCATGGGTCAAGAAGGGACCCCTGAGCACCATAGCTGTGGCTGTCAGCCCACTATTGGCTTTCTGGTGACTTTTGATGCCAGAAAACTGAAAGGAGGTCAATCTGCATCCAGGAGTGAGGAAGGCAAGTCTGATCCCTCCTGTTACCTTTGCCTGGCCTCCCTCCTCTCCCATAACAGAAGAAGCCATGCTAGCCACTGAACAGAAGCCCTAGGTTCAATGTGCTGGGGCAGAATGCATGGTGCCTTTGACTGGTGAGATTTAAGAGGAGGGGAAGGAAGACAGCTATGGGCAGGGCAGGTGCAAGAGAACATCTGCAGCACACAACATGCCTTCTTGCTGTGCCGCCTTATAAGGGACTCTCAGGATGTCTCCCAGCACCATTCTTCTCCCAGAAAGAACACTGCCCAAAGCCAACCCTTGGGTCACTGAAGCAACCATGCAAAGCTCAAGGTCCCACAAGGGGGCGCCATCCACCAGGAGACGCAGCTGGATGGAGGCTTTGATTTCTTGCCCTCTGATGCAGACACTATTTTGCCATGACAGCACTCTCTCATGACACAGAAGTGGGACAATGCCCTTGCCCTGCCTCCCTTTGCCCTGATTCCAGTCGCCTTACTCCAAAGGCTCTGCTAGCTTTCTTCTGTCGTGACCACCCTGGCGATGGCACCCCTTTCTCACACTGGGCATCTCAGCTCAGGCCATGACCTATTTGGACTCACTGCTACCTGGGTGGCAAAAATGAGAGAGAGAGAAAAGTAGTGACCGCTTACCTTGAGCTGTCTGTGTCTGCACAAAGGTCTTGATGAGGGTGTCGGTGGTCTGGGTGTAGAGGGACAGAGCATAGCGCAGTGACTGCAGGTCAGAGCTCTTCTCCAGGAAGGTCTTCTTCAGGCCATTCCCCCCGGCATGGAAGTATTGCTGGGAGGAAAAGAGAAACCGCTGGCAGGACTTGACAGGGTAGGTGCGCAGGAAGGAGTAGCTCTCATATGGCATGAGGAATTTTCCTAGGACTGTCCCAAGCAACCCCCAAGACAGAGGCTGGAAGTCTTCTTCCTTTCCCTCATGGGGAGACTCTTCCCAGCCCTGCCACCAAGTTCTTCCAAAGATGGTAGTGCATGCACTGGTAACCACAAGGCTGGACTTTTGCAGTGTGCTATACACTTGGCTACCTTTGTACCAAGTCCAGAAACCCCAATTGGTTCAGAATATAGCAGCCAGACTGATTATAGGTACATCTAGGAGTGATCAAATTACACTGATGTTAAAAGCACTTCACTGGCTACCAATTAGTTTCTGGGCAAAGTACAAAGTGTTGCTTATTACCTTTAACAAGGTTTGGGTCCAGGTTACCTACAAGATCACCTTCTCCTGTATAATCTGCCCTGTACACTCAGGTCCTCTGGGAAATGTTTGCTCCAACTGGCCAGGGCTAAGTTGACAACTGTCAGCCAAAAGACTTTTTCTTCAGCCACCCCTAGACTGTAGAATGACCTGCCAGAGGAGATACGGGAGATACGACAACTAAAAATGCTGAATGTATTTAAAATAGCACCGAATACTCATCTCTTCTGGTAGGCATATCCAATCGATTTTAAATCATGACTTTTAATTCGTATATGAACTTTATGTATGTATTTTAATGATTTTATAGTATTATATTTTAATTGTGGTTTTATGTGTTTTTAATTGCGCTTTGTATTTTAATATGCTGTACCCTGCCTTGATCCTTGAGGAGAAGTGGGAAAGAAATAGAAATAATAATAATAATAATAACAACAAACTTCCCAATGCCTCCTTCCATTGCCTTTTGGATAAGATCTTCTCTCAAAGAAGTCCACCTCCATCTCTCCCCTCCCTTCATGTTTCTCTCAGTTCCTATTTATTAGAGACAGGAAGAATGAAGGAAGTGGGGTTGACCACCCCAACATGCCAGGGATTCCCCCTGCCCCAAGAGTTTGGACACTCTTCAGCCCAGAAGTCCAGAATGTGGGAGGAGGAAGAGAAGGAGAGAACGTCCCCCCTTGATTAAGAGGAAGTCTACCACAAGATGTCCCTCATAGTAATCTTCTCTATTGTCTCTGGTTGAGTGAACAAGCCACTGAGATAATTACTGCTCTGCAGGCTTATTTCAATTTCAGTATTTTTAAATAGGACCTAAATACCCTAAAGGTACTAGGTCCTATCTGATCTTGGATGCTAAGCAGGTTCATCCCTGGTTAGTACTTGGATGGAAGACTTCCAGGGAATTTCAGGTGCATAGGAAGGAACTGGCAAAACCACCTCTGAGGATTCCGAAAACTTTAGGAAATTCATGGGGTCATCATTAAGTCGACAGGTGACTTGAAGGTGCCCACACCACTTACCTTAATGGTGTCGAGAGCAAGCTCCAGCACTGCGCATTGTTTGGGGGTCAGGCTTCGGGTTTCCTCCTTGACCATGTGATCCTGAAACAGAAGCCAGCAAGGTTAGCAGCAGTTGGAGAGGAGAGACAAAGGGCTCAACCCCCATCTATAGGGGCTCTGCTCAAAAGACAATGCCCTCCTGGATGAAGGAAAGGGTATGTAGGTGGGATTAGGATGAGCATTTGGCAGTGGCAGATGTCAGCAGAAGAAATTGGTTGCGATAAAACTTGTGGAAGGACAGGTAAGGCAAGGCTCCTTCTTACCCAAGGCAGCTGTGATGTGACCACTCAGCCGGCGTCCTGGCAGTTTCACAGTCCCCCTGTGGGAGCGAGAGGGAATCTCCCCCTATGCAGCCAAGAAGGAAACCCCCACCCAAATTTCTCCAGGGATAATCTCTCCCTTGACCCAAAGGCACTCAGACCCTCATCAGGAACTTTCCTCCTCCATCCTGAATGACACTGAAATCAGAAAATCATCAGCCTAGCGCAACCTTTCATGCCAAACTTGCCACTCTGGGAAGGGCAGTTTGGGCATCCACACGGGCACCAAACTTCCAGTCCTGAAATTTGCACTCTGAACCTTGACAGCCACCAGGCCTTCCCTCCAGAAGGCAGCATGGACCACCGGACAGGAGAAAGAGCTCTCATTCCCCTGATAAGAGGGTGTCTCTACTCCCTGGGTCCAAGCCCTTCTGCCCCTTTGCCAAAGCTGGTAGGCTCGGGAAGTGGGGAGGAAAGATATCTGGAACTAGATGAAGCTGTGCCAAGGCAGCACAGTGGCACCCATGCTGCACTGCTTATTTGCTCACATTGCAGGGACCTTTCTCTAATCTTATAGGAGCTGCACAGCAAAGTCAAAATGGAGTTCCCAGCACAGTGGCCAAGGTCTTCTTCCTACACGGACCAACACAGATTTGCAATCCACTGTCCTTCCCCCTCTACTTTCTCCTGCTTTTCTTGAACAGATTTCCAGATGAAATAAAGTATGCACAGAAGATCTTCCTGCTGGGAATGTGGCAAAGCCTTCACATACAAGAAGTGCTCTTCCACAACTCATTCCGGCTGGGATTGTCGTCTCCGATCAGATATGTCTAACTCAGTCACTTTAACAGCCTCTATGAATCTGGAGATGTGGAACAATGGGCAACAAGCACTGGATGCACTGCCCACACACATCACCCACACTCTCCTCCTCCCCATCTTCCAAAATTTCCCAAAGCCACTTTCCCAGGGCTGGATTTGAAGAGAGCTCATGCAATCCACTCCATGTGCTCAGAGTCCCTCTCACCTGGTGACTTGGAGACCCAAGGCCTTTATGCTTGCTGGGACAACTGGTGGTGTAAGGCACAGTCAAGCATCATGCACAAAGCACACAGGTGAAAACCAGTGCCTGGACAAAGCCAGCTCACATCTGGACAGATACTGAACAGGTACTTAACAGATTCACAGCTACAAGACATACACAAGACAAAGAGCAGACACTGTAGTTCTATGGCATATTCATGCACATTGCCACGATCACATGGACAGGAAAGGTGACTTGCAGGAGAGACTACATTCCCAAACACCCATACCTTCAGTTTTGATAAATGTCCCAATTCTTTAGCAGCACTGAAAATCATCTGGGTCCCCTATGTGTGGAACAAGCAAGAGAGGCAGAAAAACAGAGGGGGGAAAGGGTTACAAGGTGAGACTTTCAGCAGGCAGAGGAATAAAACACGGCATCAGGATACAAACACATCAGGATCAACTGTAGCAATGACTCAAGAGGTGGCTCTCTCATTAATGTATATTTTATAGTCTTCTATGCTGCTTTACAGAAGAAAGCAAAACAAAGCCCCCCTCCCAACTTCCATGGATCTCACAGGAACAACAAGGCCACAGAACAAGGTTGCCTCAATGGCCACAGGGGACTCCAAAGACAGAGCCCACGTCCTACAACTTAGGGTCCAAATAGCCATCCTGCTATACTGTATCACATGGGGGCTTACGACGTGCCAAATCTAAAGCATCTCTTACAACACCACAGGAATGAACAAGTGAGGGATTAAACCCTGGTCTCCAGAATTGTAGTCCAATGCTCAAACCATGGGTTCATAAAGGGTCCTGGGCTAGGTAGTCCTTACACCCAAGTGTGCCTTTACAGCTAGGATGCCACAGCCAGCTGGTCCTTCGGTCCAGCCCACAGGCCAACACTGCCATCCATACTGGCCATCCAAGGTTTATGTCAGGGTGCGCAGGACCAAATGCTCAGATTGCCCTCAACATCATGACTCCCTTCCACAGCCAGGCTGCTAGCCTCTGCCCTGAAGAGACAATGCCCTTGCAGCTATCCCTCCCGTCCAGTTCACAGGCCAATGCCACCATGCACACTGGACATTCAATGTTTTTATTCAGGTCCAAATGCTCAGACTGCCTCCAGTGTCTAGAAGTCTTCCTCTTCCACAGGACCATTTGCCAGTCTCCACCTCACTAACAGATACACCCTCTCTTACAGACACTGGTATGCTCAGGACCAGCCCACATTGTAGGAACATCAGAGTACCCTTGGAGAGAGCTCAAACCCATACAAGCCTGTTGAGTCTCACTTCCTTTGCAGACAATGGGCAACCAAATGTCCAAATGGAAAGCCCCCCTCTACAAGCAGGACCAAAAGACTACAGAACAGTCCCTTCCACTCATCTCATGCTCCCCAGCAGAGAGGCACAGGTAATCTGCCCCTGGTCCTGGAGGAACATCCATCCTCAACTCCCCCGCCCACCCAGCACAGCCACACAGGGTTCATTTCCAGACACAGGGCCTACTCCTCTTTCATGCAGCTCAGCCAAGGAGAGAGGCAAGCACAGAAGAGTTCAGCACCACTGACTCCATCTGATCACCTAGGAAGGGTCTTACCGTGTGATCCGTGAGAGGAGGGAGGACGATGATTCTCTCCAGGGTGTTCATCACAACTCTCCAGAGATCCTTCAGCACTCGCTTCAGCACTGTCTTCTCACACACATCCGCAAAGAGAGTCAGGCTGCAAGGGAACATCCAAGGTTGGCTCAGGTCAAGGGTGGGAGGAGAAGGAAGGGCACCTTCCAGAAGGCCCCAGCCACAACTGCCTGCCTGGGCCAAAAGGTTCGCCCAGTGTGGTCTTGGGCCTCTTGGAAGTTCATGGCTGCAGCTCTCTCCTGTTTTGATTCCCCAAGATATTCTGCTCAGAGATATAATGCCTCTGATTATGCAGGCTCCACTGAAACATTCCTCCTCCTGCACCGAAAGAATCTGTCATATCTTTTTAAATAAATAAAATAAATAAAATTTTTATTTT
>NC_056523.1:331879606-331885939 GCF_019175285.1 Sceloporus undulatus | reverse complement strand
CACCTCCGAAACCCCGGGAGGAGGCCGCCCGGCGAAGGGGTGCAGTCCTGTAGCCACCTTAGGGTATTATTTGACTTGGATTATTTTGAGTGCCAATTTGCACTAAAGATGCCAAGTGAAACCCAAGTCCCAGCTGCCATGGAAGGCACATACTGAAAGATTTCACAGGAGGTCATACATATACAAACACAGGACAGAGAGCGGCTAGGAAGTTCTGTCCTGAAGCAGGATACACAATGTGTATGTGGGAACTAGGAGTTTCCAACTAGTTAGGGATGCCATAACCTGGCTGCGCCCGTGATTGTAACGGTTTTGGGGGTACTGGCACAGTCACGGTCCAGTTCACTCTAAATCTCAGGTTTGGGCCCCGGCCAGCAGCCATTGCGCCTAAAGGGAACACTCGTCCCCTTGAGGCTGGCTGGCCAATGGCAGAGCTGTTTCCAGCCCCACTCTACCATTGGCCAGCCTCAAGGAGGAGGTGGACCCTTGGAGGAGGAGAAGGAGGAGGAGGAGTGAGACTCTGGGCCAGCCAGGGGGAGGGAAAAGCGCCCTTTCTTAGTGCATGGCGAGGAGGAGGAGGAGGGCGCCCATTTTGAAATGTCCCCCCCCCAAAAGTGCACTTTCTGTGTACAGTAGAGTCTCGGTGAAGAAGCATGGGACGTCGGATTGGGGACAAAAGTCCCTCGCCTTGCCTCGCCTCACCTCCTCCCCTCCCTCCCTCCCTCCCTCCCTAGTTCCCTACTCACCTTCCCTGCTTGGCTTCTCCTCGGCGGCTGCGTTTTCTGCAGGCTCCCTTTGGTCTGAGGAAAATGAAGCCACCGAGGAGAGGCCTGGGGCTGTCCTCCGCAGCCACCGAGTCCTTGTCTTTCCTGTTGCCTTCCCTTCAAAGGGCTCCAAAAAGAGCCCTTTGAAGGAAAGGGGAGGTCTGGGAAGAGCAGGACCAGGCTAGTGCCCAGGTCTCTCCTCTCCTTTCCTGCCTCCCTTCCCTTCAAAGAGCTCCAAAGAGCCCTTTGGAGGAAGGGGGAGGTCCGGGAAGAGGAGAGTGGCCTCGGAGGACAGGCCTGGGCCGAGCACACAAGCCCCTCTGAGGAGCCTGCGTCCTCAGTCTAGGCTTGTCCTCCTCCATTTTGATCATGCCTAAGAAAAATGCATTTATATTAACATTTTAAAAAAAACATCAAATTTTTTCGTGTGTCCTTCATTTTTAAAAAATGTGTCCTACATTTGAAAATGTTGTCCTTCATTTGTCCCGGTTTGAAGGTCTTGACTTATGGCAACCCTACAACTAGTGAGATTTGAGAATATTTACATGCAGAGTGGCAGCAAAACATTTGTGTAGATCAGCATCTGGGTTACTCTCTGGGTGCTAGTTGAGCTTCTCTGTGCTTCTATTGGACTTAAGAGGTGACATGATGACCATGTTTAAATAATTGAAGGGAAGTCATATTTAGGATGGAGCAAGCTTGTTTTCTGCAATGGATTTGAACTACAGGAAAAGAGATTCCACCTATACATTTGGAAGAACTTCATGACAGTAAGATCTGTTCAAAAGTGGAAGACGCTGCCTTAGAGAGTCTCCTTCTTTGGAGGTTTATAAAAAGAGGCTGGATGGCCACCTGTGGTTGACTGCATCTTCCTGCACACTCAATGAGGTTGACTGGATGGCCCTTGGGGTTCCTTCCAACTCTATTATTCCTATGACCTCTACTGAATTATGAACTTTCTGAGCTGGCATGCTATTCAGCATATTACACTCTCTGTCCTGCGTCTGATGTCATATGGTCTACCACAATACCCATTCCCAATGCTGACTGGTCACCTTCTGCAATGAAAGCTGAAAGGGTTTATCTACGTGACTAGTCATATAGAGTTGGAAAGGCCATCTAATCTAACCACCTTCAGCCACGCAGGAATGCACAGCTCAAGCACTCCAGAAAGATGCCCATCCAAGCTCTGTTTCAAGACCTCCAAAGATAGAGACTCTGTCATGCTCTAAGGCAGTCCATTCTGCTAACCATCTGCTCTTAGACTGGCAAGGAGAGTTTGTTGCCTCCAACTAGGAGCTGCATACCATGGCTAGATCCTGCTCCTCCTTTTACAAGATCAGAGATCCAAGCAGAGTTGATTCTCAAAGCTGGCAACATAATCCCTGGGGCGGTCCTGAGGATGAGCTGGCAGAGAGTGGCAAATGTGGCAGCAGGTTGGATGATGCCATGGACATGTTCTGAAGCCATGAACTTCAAGAGGGACCTGGAGAGTCGAGCCTCACACAAATGTTCCAGGTGCATGTGAATGGTGGCTACAGAAAAGCCAGCCAAGAATCCTGCACCAAGAGTTAATGCTTAAACAGAAATCCCAGACCACACAGCACAAGCCAAACACACCTTTTCAAGAGGCGAACAGAGCACTCATGCTCTCTTCAATGACAAACCATCTGGAAACAAACCATTCAAGGCAGGGTGGTTTTGTAACTGGACCCAAGGAGTTATTCTCTCTCTGCCAGATATGGGGTCAGGGGATTAAATGAACTATGTTAGCAACTGAATTATGGTTTTGGATGGCCACTAATGAAATGGTCAGCTGATTAGTTATCTTGTCTTATTTTTTTATCCCATCTCCAGCCTTTTTCCTAATATGGAACCCAAGGTGGTTCACAACATTTTTAAAAGAAAAATAATGCTAAAAACCTCTCACAATAGTAAAAATAATTTTAATTAAACAAACTATGTAAAACAGCACTAGTATAAAATAGTTTAAAGGCATTTGAAACATAATCATGGAGATTTAAAAAAGGCAGCTTCCCCCACAAAAAGGCTCATCTGCAGCAACCAGCAAATAGCCGTATGCCTGTTGAATTATCTTTTGAAAAAGGTCTTTGCCTGCTGGCAGAAGGAGAGCAGAGCAGGAAGGTGGCAGCCGAGAGTCCCCAAGTCCAAGGGCCCACCAAGAAGGCCCTCATACATGTCCTCACCATACGTATTTGTGATGCTGGTCACATACAAATGTTCCAAAATTTCAAAACTTTTATAAATAGCTGTTGAATGCAAGATGTTAACACTGCTGACCCTCCCAGCAGTGGAGGGTCAGCTGTGGTCCTCACCTCAAGAACTCTGACTGTGCAAAGAAAGTAAAAGAGGCATATTGGGGAGAAGAGTGGAAATAGTCAATGAAAAAGGGAAATCTCCAAAAGGTACTTCAGCTGCAGGAACATTCAGAGCCTGTTCACATCAAATGTCTCTCTCTCTCTATGTCACACACATGCACACACACAGCAAACAACATGAACCAGACAACAGTTACTGAAGGAGGGTGGGGCTTAGGGAACAAGCTTTCTTGGGCTCTGGAGGGTCAGCCCCCCCCCACACACACAACATGGACTCCTTCTGCTAGATCCACCTCTCCAAGCACTTCATGGCCCGCACCCCAGCCTCTATCCTAGTGCAAAATGGTGCATGGCCTTACTTTCCATCCAGGAAGTCCATTAAAGGCCGGAGGACGTTGTCAGCATCTTGAGCCACGACATTTGGAGGGGCATTTCCAGCCCCTTTCACCTGGTAGAGGATATCGGACATCTGCTTGATGCACTCATCAATCCGTGCCTGGAAACTGGAGACAAGAGAAGACCGGGTGACTCCCTGACATGACAGGGGACAGTCCCTCCCCACGCCCGCCTTGCAGGGTGATGATGGGAGCTCTGCCATGGGCAGCGCTGGAACATAAAAGCAGAACGTGCACCTTCTACACATGGTGCTGAGGAGGGATCCATAGGAAAAGAAATACTGTCTCATGGATGGTAAATTTGCCACCTGTAGGACATATGTATGAATGTACCAGTATGCTTCTAGAAAACCAACAATTCCCATGTCCTTCTGGACATGAGTCAGTTTGTTTCATATTACACAGTTATAGCACTATGGTTCCAATTTCACTGCCATGGCAATATCCTGTGGAATCCTGGGACTGGAAGTTTAAAGAGAGGCATTTAGAATTCTTAGCCAAACAGCTGTAGTGCCTCCTCAAACCACCAATCCCAGGATTCCACAGGATGCAGCCATGGCAGTTACAGTAAAGGAGTACAATTATACATTATATAACTGTGTAGTGCGAAAGGGTGAAATACGTTCCTAGATTGGTGTAGTGTAAAAAGACCCATAGATGTAAGAAGTTCCCAAGAGCCTTCCAAGATCAGGCCCTCACACTTAGCCAGGATCCAGTAGATGCAGTCTCCATGCTACTCAAGGCTGGGAATTCTTATGCCAGGAAGAAGAACATAGTACTCCCATGGGTTCTTTTGAAACAAAATCATACTGAGCCACTTCTCTAGTCCTGAGACAACAGAGCTTGGATCTCTTCTTCTAAATAGCACCAGGAAATGTGAGTATAGGTGCAGAAAGGAGGCGTGCTCCCAGCTACCACAGGAATGATCCTGTCATCGGAGAGAGGAGAAACATGCCAACACATATGTAAGGGTTGTAAAGGAGAATCACTTGAGCCTGAAATCCCTCCAATATTCTAAAAGTACCTGAATTCATCTGAGCGGAAATGTGTAAAACTCTGTTGGTATAGAACAAGTTCTCAGGACCTGGTGAATATGTATATTGTAGGAGATTGGAGGCTGGGAGGGCTGACACAGTGGGGGTAGAGGGGCAGGGGGACCCAGAGGAAGGGGAACAGGCAAGGTCGGAAGAAGAGTGACAGGTGGGCGCCAGGAGCCTTCCGGGAGTCTGCCCATGCTGGGACCCTTGGCCCCGTCCACATATATATACAGAGTGTGTGTGTGTGTGTCTATAGCCATAAGCATCCCCATTTCTGCTGGGTCCCTAGAACTGGTGATCACTTTTGATCCTGTCACTTAGGAGAGGACACTGAGGGGAGAGGAGAATGACCAGAGAAGAGAGGATTGTGTTCATTTCCCAGCTCTTGCTAAGCCACTGTGCTGATACCAGAGCGTCCAGGGATAGGGTGTTAATACAGCCGTAGCTTGCTAAAGCTTCCAAGTTGTCCTTTGAATGTTAAAAGAGATATTATCCTTGATCAATGAGCCAGTGAGCTCTATTCTGCAGCGACAGGATCCGAGGGATATGAACTCCAAACAGATTTCACAGTTCAGAGAGTATTTCACTTTGTGCTGACAGAGCAACACACAAACCCTTCTCTGTTTTCCAACAGCTTTTTTGTGGGGGGATTTGAAAACCTGAAAAAGCAAAGCTGAGATCAACTTTATGCGTGTATGAAATGATGCTTTTCTCTTCACCTTACAAGTGACAGACCCCGAAAGAAGGAAGGAATGGCTTTCTGAGAGATATAGAGATGCACCCACCTGTTTCCAAATACGGCACTCAGCTCGTCCAACACATTGTTCAGCTTGACCTGAAGCTCCTTGAGGGAGTCGCTGGCTTCCGGATCCAACTGCAGGCAGACAGGAGTTGAGTTAGAAGACAGAAGCAAGCCTAACAGCGTCCAGACACAGAATCTAGATCCAAGGCCAACTAGCCAAGAGGAAGCAACTACAGGTCGGCAGAGTGGTGTGGTGGTAAGTGGGCAAAACTCAGCTGTAATGCCTGAGGGCCCAGGGCAGGTGCCACTCCTGGTGGTTAATAAAGAAAACAAGGGGGCACAGGTAAAGGCAACTTCAAAAGCAACACATCACCCAAATCTGTTTCTGACCCTGCCTCCTACAGAGCTGTCTGCTGCTCAGTCAAAACATCCAGATACCAAGGATGCCATGCTGCAGCTTTGCTCAATCATTGTGATTCTGTGGGAAACACAAGGACAGGTTGCTCACCTGTAACTGTGTTTCTTCGAGTGGTCATCTGCAAATTCACACAAATGGGTTATTTCTGCGCATGCGCAGCAAACTCGGAAACTTCTAGAATCTCTGGGCAGAAAGTCATGTAACTTTCTGCAGTCTCTTTGCAACTTTTTGGCGGTAGCCCCGCCCCCCGCCCCATCCCGTATATAAGCCCCTGGTGGCCCGCTCCTCTTCAGTCCTTCATTCCGCCGCGCCAAGCAGCTCGAGGAACTTCGCTTTGTTAGCTTTAGATCTCTGACCATTACGGACATTGACCAAAGACCGGACTTTGTGACCACTCTTGGATCACGAATTGGACTTGTTTCACTTCTCTCGTTTGACCATGGACCCGCACTGACCACTCTTTTGTCCCACCTGGTAACGGGCTTGCCAACCGCTTGGCCTCATTCAAGCAATGCATTAGATGCGGAGCCAAATTCCACTAAGTCGGACGGACATGACAAATGTGCTCTGTGCCTGGGGGAGAGCCAATTCCTGGGATTTGCCACAATTCGGTAAGTCCTGACTGCGCCAAGCATTAA
>NC_056523.1:331799648-331876998 GCF_019175285.1 Sceloporus undulatus | reverse complement strand
TTTGCTGCGCATGCGCAGAAATAACCCATTTGTGTGATTCGCAGAGACCACGAAGAAGAAACTGCCCTTCACTGCCTACACACAGGGCTGCTACAAACTCTTTCTACTCTTAATGCCCAGTTTACTGACAAGATGCAGACACCAGGGCTGCTCACTAAACAAGGCTGTGACTGAGAGCTTCAGGTGCCCTCTGGCTGTGCTCCTCTCACAGCAGGGCAGATGTTCCACAAACCATATGGCCACAATGCCTGAGCCCCTGGTGGCTGAGCTCCATGTGGGCCATTGCTGATGCCAGGGGACCCAGTCAAGCACAATCCCCAAAGAACCCCTTTCCACCCTGGCCTGGAAGGAGTGCCACTTAAGAGATTTGGGGTCATCTCTTCCTTCCCCTGGGGATTATTCTTTCCTTCCATTCAGTATTCTTTTATCAAGCCTGCCAGGACACACTGTAGACCCCACAGCAACCCAATGGCTCAGCAAAGCTGTATTTCCTGGCTTATATGAAATGCATCCCAGAGAGATCCCTGCCCTTGAAAACTTCCAAGCAAAGCAGGCCTCCTCCTTCCTGAGCATCGACACCACTGATCAGGAAGGAATCTGACCCAGAAGTTTCTATGGGCAGCTGGCACAGCCTTGTGATGGCACAGCCCAAATGCACAGCTCTCCTGCTCTTGAAAAGCAAGCCCTGGGTTTCTGCATCCTTTTTGTAATAAAAACAGTGGGAGCCTCCTCACCCCTCCACCTCTTTGGCAGACAAAGCAAGAATCCTTTGCAACTGTAAAAGAGTCAAGAGATCTGAAAAAGGGTTTGTGTCTCTGTGTGTTTTTGCACAGACCATCCCAGGGCTCAGACAAGTGGGAGCAGAAGATCAGTAAATAAGCTCGACTGACTTGGCTTCGATGTAAGAGGAGGAGGAGTGGTGGAGGATTATTCCTCCTCCTCCAAGATGCACAATCTCAATTTTCTTTGGCTCATACGCTGCCTCCCTTCACCCACTAAATTCTTTAAGCCTCCCATGATCAAAGAAACATAAGAGATAGCCAGCCCCATCCCACCCCATCTGCCTGTCTGCTAAGGATGCTGCTTGGCCCTGACCTGAATCAATCTGCCCAAGGAAAAACCAGCAAGATGGGGGCAGGCACTGCAAGACTCCAGACTCCCACCACAGATCGTCAGTCTTAGGAAAGGCTCCAGGCAGCAAGTAGTGTGAGTGTGTAGGATGAGTGTGACTCGCTGGAGTTGTGGTAAAAGTCAGCCAATGGTAAGTGGAGTTGTGGTGAAAGTCAGCCACCATGTGTTTCCTGACTAAACACAGGGTAGGTAAAGTGAACAACAGAAGGAAAGCAAAACAGCAGCAGCCAAGCTGCTAATTGCCTTTAGGTTTAGCAGAGGCCCTTGCAGAACTATACAAATTCATTTGCATTTATATTTACAAGGGACACTTACAGTATTAAATTCAGCACTACTTCTGATATGGCAATAAAGATAAAATAGTCACACACAGAGAATAAGTTCTGATCTTTCTTGCAGGAGCTCTTTGGTTTTACAAAGACTCCTCAAACAGGAGAACTGCCTCTCTGACCAGTCTGGGAGTTTGCAAACAAGGCAGATGACTGATGGTTGATATTTATTAACCTGTGATGAATTAATGCAGTTCTCTTTCTCTTGATGATGGAAGTGGGAAGAGCAGGTGTGCTCCATGGCTTCCTGAATGCCTCCTTTAGAAAATAGCTGGGAGCTGTGATTCATTCTTGCTCAAATTACAAAAGCACACCTCTTTGGGTGGGCAGGAGGCCACTTCAGGCAAAATGGGAGCAAGTGGAGTGCCGGATGCCACCCAGCTGAAAACGTGGTCTCAGGGAACTGTGACTGAGGTACTAGAAAAAGAGCAAGTACACAGAGGAGGTCTGGGTGGTTACTAAGCAGCCAAAGCACATTTCTGCTCTCTGCCCAGGGCTCCCTGCAGACTGTGTGCTCCTGCAGGGCACCTGTGAGGTTGCAATGAAAAGGCCTGTCATGATATCTCACCTGCCATGGGGCTTCACAGCCTCCATCTCCACCTGTCTCACTCAGGACAGCTGCTCTTTCAGCAGCAGTCTGGAGAACAGATCATTTTGCAAGGAAAGGGCACCTTCCTTATTGCATGCTGTTGTTGTTATCTGCCTTTAAATTGGCCCTAACTTAGTGGCGACCCTGCCACAAAGGTTTTCTTGGCCAGATTTATTCAGAAGAGATTTGCCACCATTGCTTGCCTTTCAGGCTGAGAAAGTGTGACTAGCCCAAGTTCACCTAGTGGGTTTCCATGGCTGAGCAGAGGGGATATGAACCCTGGTCTGCTAGAATCTTAGTCTAACGTTCAGACACTGGTTCATTACTTTAATATGCCAAATGGCTTTTATCCTTTGCTTTTAAATTAACATGTTAAATACTCTTAACTGTACAGAAAGTTTAATACTATTTTAATCACAACTTTTTGTATGCTTTTGCTACAAGTGTTCCTACTGGTGATTCTTTTGTTATTTTAATCTTCAAGCTACTTTGAGTCTCAGGTTTGGGGAAAAGGTGGGGAACGGAACAGATTAACACAGGAGGAACCTGTGTCGGCCTCCAGCAGGAAGAGGTCCAAGCTTGAACAAACAGCCCCACAGCCTGATGGACAGAGACTGGGAAATATCTCAAGAGGGACTCTCAGGGCCCATGGAAACACAAGGGTCCAGCGTTCTCCTACCCACGCTGGAAAACTGAGATCTCAGTTTCTCCTGGCTTAATGATTACTAAAAGGCAAATTAGTAAATGCTTAAATATGATTGAGCTGGCAAGAAAATATGCATCTGTGAAGGCATTTCTCAGAGGTGCTGATGTAGACCCTGCAGAGGAAGCAAAGAAGAAGCCCAGAGTAGCATCACATACCAGAGATGAATGAGCTCACCGTGCCTCTTTGCAATTAACCTCACAGAATGAGAGGGCAGTGCTGATTTACTTCACCAGGAGAAAGTAAATACCACAGTAAAAATATGCCATGGGAAACCCAATTGGCCCTTGATTCCCTACAGTGTGTGTTCAGCACCATGAGGTATTTCTATTAAATTAAATGCAAATGTTACTGTAATGGAGAAAGGGCATCTCCCTGATCAAGCACTCTGGCTCTCAAGGGCACATGTGCAAAAACACAATGCATACAAAGGATAGGAGTGAGACAACTTGAACTGGGCAGGCTTGGATGTGCCATCTCAACCAGCTAAATGAGAACAAACACCCTAAAACAAGGAAGACACTGCCACTGCCTCATCATTTCTGCACTTTCTACACATCCTGGACATTCCTCTCAACCTTCCCCAAGCCAAAAATGAGGCCTCTCTGCCTTCCTTGAGGGAATGGTGGGTGTAAGTAGGTGTCCATCAGGAACCCTTCTTAGCAACACTTCAACAGGTTGGGTTATTTTGGGGTGATCATAGGGCCTGGAAGGAGCACAGAGACTAAGAAACAGACACACAACTGTCCTAACTACATGTGAAGTCAAAGGCTTTCATGGCCGGCATCCATAGGTTTTTTTGTGGGATTTTTGGGCTATGTAGCCATGTTCTAGCAGAGTTTCCTCCTGGCGTTTCGCCAGCATGCCAGCCACAGATGCTGGTGAAACGTCAGGAAGAAACTCTGCTAGAACATGACCACATAGCCCAAAAAAAACTACAAAAAACTATGCCCTATCTATTGTTGCATCATTTCCTGGCTGAGTTGCTATCTTAGCTTCTGCTCAATGTCTGTAAAGCAACAACTACTAACCTAGTTCGCTCAGGCAGAGAAAGTCCTTTGGGGAACTTATGAAAATAGATGCCAGATCATATAATCATATAATCGTAGAGTTGGAAGAGACCACAAGGGCCATCCAGTCCAACCCCATTCTGCCATGCAGGAAATCTCAATCAAAATATCCCCATTGGCAGATGGCCATCCAGCCTCTGTTTAAAGACCTCCAAAGAAGGAGACTCCACCACACTTCGAGGGAGTTTGTTCCACTATCGAACAGCCCTTGCTATCAGCAAGTTCCTCTTAATGTTGAGGTGGAATCTCTTTTACTGCAGTTTGCATCCATTGTTCCAGTTCTCTGGAGCAGCAGAAAACAAGCTTGCTCCCTCCTCAATATGACATCTCTTCAAGTATTTAAACAAGGCTATCATATCACCTCTTAACCCTCTCTTCTCCAGGCTAAACATACCCAGCTCCCTAAGGCGTTCCTCGTAGGGCACGGTTTCCAGACCTTTCACCATGTTAGTTGCCCTCCTCTGGACACGCTCCAGTTTCTCAATGTCCTTTTTGAATTGTGGCGCCCAGAACTAGACACAATATTCCAGGTGGGGCCTGACCAAAGCAGAATGTAGTGGCACTATTACTTCTCTTGATCTAGACACAATACTTTTATTGATGCAGCCTAAAATCACATTGGCCTTTTTAGCTGCCGCATCACACTGTTGACTCATGTTTAACTTGTGGTCCACTCGGACTCCTAGATCCCTTTCACACGTAGTTTCATTCAGCCAGGTGTCTCCCATCCTATATCTGTGCATTTCATTTTTCTGCCCTAAGTGCAGTACCTTACATTTCTCCGTGTTGAATTTCATTTTGTTAGTTTTGGCCCAGCTTTCTAGTCTATTCAGGTCATTTTGAATTTTGATCCTGTCCTCTGGAGTATTAGCTACAGTGGTGCCTCGGGATACGAAATTAATTCGTTCCGCCATTCCTTTCGTAACCCGAAAATTTCGTAACCCGAAATACTCCGTTAGCACTGGAAAGCCTATAGCAGCATTTGAATTTCGCGCCGAAATGAATTTCGTAACCCGAAAAATATTTCGTAACCCGAAACAGTTTTTGCCAATCCGACTTTTTCGTATCCCGGAAATTTCGTAACGCGATCATTTCGTATCCCGAGGCACCACTGTATTTGGAAATTTGATGAATATGCCCCCAATTCTGTCATCCAGGTCATTGATAAAGACGTTGAATAGCAGTGGCCTCAGGACAGAGCCCTGTGGGACCCCACTGGTCACTTCTCTCCAGGATGAAGAGGAGCCATTGTTGAGCACCCTTTGGGTTCGGCTGGTCAACCAGTTACAGATCCATTTAACAGTTCCTTTGTCTAGCCCACATTTTACAAGCTTGTATGCAAGAATGTCATGGGAAACCTTGTCAAAGGCCTTACTGAAATCAAGATATACTATATCCACAGCATTCCCTTCATCTACCAAGCTGGTAATTTTAGCAAAGAAAGAGATTAGGTTTGTCTGGCATGACTTCTTTCTCTGAAACCCATGTTGACTTTTTGTGATTATGGAATTGCTTTTCACAGACTCTCTGTTTAATGATCTGCTCCAGAATCTTTCCTGGTTTAGATGTCAGACTAACTGGATGATAATTGTTGGGATCCTCTTTTTCCCCCTTTTTGAAGATGGGGACAACGTTTGCCCTCCTCCATTCTGCTGGGACTTCTCCTGTTCTCCAGGAGTTCTCAAAGATTATTGCCAATGGCTCCGATATTACATTTGCCAGTTCTTTTAATACTCTTGGATGTAGTTCATCTGGTCCTG
Source organism: Sceloporus undulatus (assembly GCF_019175285.1). NCBI lineage: Eukaryota > Metazoa > Chordata > Lepidosauria > Squamata > Phrynosomatidae > Sceloporus > Sceloporus undulatus. The sequence goes on along the minus strand of NC_056523.1, from coordinate 331,871,416 downwards.
GAGACTTAAATTCATTTAGATTAACAAGGTATTCCTCTACTATCTCTTTACTTATTCTGTGCTGAAATTCCCCTGTTCTGTCCTCTGCTCCATTATCCTCAGGTTGAGCCCCTTTGCCTTTTCTGAGAAGACTGAGGCAAAGAAGGTGTTGAGTAATTCTGCCTTTTCTCTGTCTTCTGTTAGCATTTTGCCATCTTCTCCACGCAGTGGCCCTACCGTTTCCTTCTTCTTCCTTTTGCTGCAGATATATCCAAAAAAGCCCTTTTTATTCTTTTTAACCTCTCTAGCAAGCCTGAGTTCATTCTGCGCTTTAGCTTTTCTGACTTTACCCCTGCACATGCCTGCTATTTCTTTGAATTCCTTTTTTGTGATTTCCCCCTTTTTCCATTTCTTATACAGTGGTGCCTCGGGTTACGAAATTAATTCGTTCCGCCGCGGCGTTCGTAACCCGATACATTTCGCAACCCGAAAAAGGCTTTTCCGAAGCGCGGCTAGCGGCTGGAAAGCCGCTAGCTGCGCTTCGCATTTGAATTTCGCACCGATATTTTTTTCGTAACCCGAAAAAAATATCGTAACCCAGAACAGTTTTTTCCTATCTATTTTTTTCGTATCCCGGAAATTTCGTAACGCGATCAATTCGTATCCCGGGGTACCACTGTACATGTTCCGTTTCAAACTTAGCTCGGTTGAAAGTTCCTTAGTCATCCATCCTGGTTTCTTGAGACAGCTCCCATTTTTCTTTCTCACTGGAACTGTTTGAAATTGTGCCTTCATTATCTCCCTTTTGAGAAAGTCCCATCCGTCCTGAACTCCCTTCCCTTTTAGTATTTCTGACCACAGGATCACCCTCAATACTTCTCTAAGTTTACTGAAATCTGCTCTCCTAAAGTCTAGAATGCGTGTTTGACTATGCCTGGCTTCTCCTTTCCATTGTATAACATACTCCAGGAGAACATGGTCACTTCCACCTAAGGATCCCACCACTTGCACCCCATTAACCAAGTCATCCTTGTTGGTTAGGATCAGATCCAAAATAGCTGACCCCCTTGTTGCCTCTTCCACCTTTTGGACCATGAAATTGTCTTCCAGGCAAGTGAGGAATTTGCTAGACCTTGAGGATTTTGCTGAGTTTGACTTCCAGCAAATATCAGGATAGTTGAAGTCGCCCATCACTACTACATCTCTCCTTTCTGACTGTGTGGTCATCTGTTCTAGAAAGACATCATCCAATTCCTCCGTCTGACTTGGGGGTCTGTAGTAGACTCCCACCGTAACATCCTTGTTGTTTCCCTCCCCTTTGATTCTTATCCAGATGCTCTCCACCTGGCTTCCATGATTGATGTCCTGGATCTCTTCACTGGTGTAAATATCTCTGACATATAGTGCTATTCCTCCTCCTTTCCTGTTTGGCCTATTTCTCTTAAAAAGGTTATACTCCTCTGTTTCTACATTCCAATTATGAGACTCATCATCCAGCCACCACTGGCTTACTATGCTGATTGCTAGAAGGCAAGCCACCCATTTATTTAAGCACCACCTTTGCTTTTTCTGTGTCAATCCTTCTAGCTGAAACCTGAGTCAAACTTTTGCAGGTGAATGACTCACAAGGAATGCTAGGGGAGGCGCTTCTGTGTGTGCTAATATCACAGAGGGGAGGGTGAAGCTTTGCAATAGTTCAGCATCTAATATTTCTAGTGGCTTGTCCGGACGACTGAATCTGGAAGCAGATTTACTACCTCAGTGCCTGGCTGGGTGAAGAACAGCACACACATATATAGACAAGGACAAGAAGGGTCTACTTTGTTGCAGCAGAGCCGATAACTCCTAGCAAACTGGGATGCACCAGGTGGGAAACCAGGGGGTAGCTCAACCTCTTGCAAGCAGCAGTGGGGTGGGTGCAGTGGGCCAGAATGAGCAAGAGGTATGCCACTTATGTTGCACAAACTTGTGCAAGGAAAACAGGCAAATGCCTTAGCAGCCTGACCAAGCCATATGCCTGCTCTTGGGGTGTTCAGCCCATTCCCTTTATGCCTCTGTCATTCCACACTGTTTGATGCTTTTTATGAAGGAAGTTTTGCACAGAGACAAATATTAGAAAAAGCCCAGCAGCTGCAGAGATTGGCTGGTGTGGCATCCACCCTGTGCTACCCACCAGGCACAGAGACTACAGGACTGGGAACTAATAAGTCATGGCTAAGAAGGAATGGCCTGGAGGCCAAAAAGAAAACAAAATTGGGGCTAACAGCTTCAGGCTCTTTCTCCTCAGGCTCCTTCTCCTTCTCTTCATCATCCTGAGTCTTGACAAGCAGCGCCAGACAGAAGAGATAAAACCAACAGACAGACAGACAAACAAAGGTTAGACCAAAGACATCACAAAGGGAACAGTACACAAAGGGATCTTGTTGCACCTTTGAGACTAAGTGAAAGACGTTGATAGCATAAGCTTTCACAGACCAAGCCTACTTTATCAGATGCCTGAAGTGCCTAGGGACAGACATTTATGCCTATGAATAATAAGCAGGTTTTGAACTTCTATTGCTATTCACACACACATGCTCATTCATAGTTATAAAGGTCGGTCCCTAGGCACTTTACTCCATGCACCTGATGAAGACTTCATCTATGAAAGCTTATGCTACCAACTTCTTTCCCTCAGTTAGTCTCAAAGGTGCTACACAATCCCTTTGCATATAAAGGTCAGACCAAACATTCTCAAAGCATTAGTAGCCAACTGTCAGGTGGAATCAGTTACTGGGCAAAAAAGAGCTTCTTTGGATAGCAAGAAGTGTTTATGGCCTGATCCCAAGGAACTGGGAAATGTAAAAAGGAGTGACCAAAAAAGTAGAAGAAGGTACCCCATCAGTCCAGCTGTCAAGAATGATCCTGAGCCAACCTCGGCAGATAGGAAGAAAGCCCAGCTGGAATGGCGCATGGGCCCAACTGGTCCCAGGAGAGGGGCCAATCAGTTGCCCGTCAGAAGCCCACTAGCAGCAAGACACGAGTACAACTGCATCCTCCAGCTCGCAGTCCCCAACAATTGGTCCACAGTGATCACAGAAATACAGGAAGAATGAGAACAGACCACAAGGACCCCTTATTCCAACCCCTGCCATTCACAACTGTGTTGAATTGCCCCTGACACTGGAGGTGATGTACAGCCATTACCATCAGCAGTCACTGATAGCTTTATCCTCCCTGAATTCCCTTAAGTCCCACTTAAAGCCACTCCCATAAGCAATTTTCCCTACATGTTGTGGCAAGGCATTCCACAGTTCATTATACACCAGGCATAATTTTATACACCTTTTCAATAACTCATTTTCATTGAGGAAGTTTCATTCTTCTTGACTTCCCCATGGGAAAGAGGCCATGTGAATCTTTTGGCTCATCTTCTGGATGCAGGTAAAGGTAGAGGTCATACCTTGGAAAAGATAGCATTTGGGAACATATTTCATGGGCTGGCAATATCCCCCAGACTTTGGATGGATGCCTATGATGTTGCCACCACAGCTCTCTCCACTCCATACCCCAAGTAGGCTTCTGCTATCCATCAAGTGCTTCTCCATTTAACTGGAGAGGTCAGGCTAAGTATAGCCAGGGAAAGGGTCTCCAGCCACCTGGCCCAGTAGGGCCACAGAAGGGAGCTGCCTGTAGCCCATTAGGGGAGTAACACCCCATTTGCTGGGGAGGCCCAGCCAAGTGAGACACTCCTGTTTGCTCTTACCTCCTTGGCTCCCATGGCCTCAAACATCTTCTCCAGCTGCACCCTCAGTTGCTGGATGTTGTTCATCAGGATGCAGGGCTGAGAACAACAGAAGAGAACAGCAAGGCCCAGTTACAGATAGGACTGGCAAGCTCCCTGCCCCTCCCTGTGCAAAGACTTTGGGGACAAGTATGGAGGAAAGGCCGGTGATGGGGAAGAGAAATCCTCTCAGGCAGGGTGGGTTTAGGAGACTCAGGTAGTGCTCAGTTCCATCTGTCAGCTGTTCCATTGCATTGTCAGCACCTCTGAAGGAAGCCATGATCATAGCTGGAAGTCCAAAGGATAAAACTGTGCTGGGCTAAGAAGCAGGAAAGAGGTGAGCACATTCCCCAGGGCAATGGGTCCTCTGCTTCCATCTCCTTCTCCTCGGGAACTGAAGGAGAGGAAGGCCAAGGGATTGATCCCTTTGAATACAGTGGACCCTTGCCTTATGCGGGGGATCCGTTCCGGACCCCCCCTTGCGTAAGGCGAATTCTGCCTATGATCAAGCCCCTTTCATTTGAATGGGGCTTGTGTGCGCAGTGGCGCGGCAGTGCACACATGCCACCCCCTGTGCACTTCCCGCGGCTTGAGCACGTGTGCTCAAAGCTGCGTATAACACGCCCGCGTATAATGCGGGCACACTGTACTACTCCCTCATTCATGAACGAGAGATGCTAGACCATTTACTGAAGGGATGGGAAGAGTGGTAGGTCCAGGGGGCCACTTCCAGTAAAGCGTTCATAGCCGCGGCCCCCACACTCTGGAACAACTTACCGGAAGAGATCCGTCTCATCACCACCTTAGAAGCCTTTAAGAAGGCACTTAAGACGGATCTCTTCCAGCGGGCCTATCCATCTGATCTTTTATAGTGGATCTTATAGAATTTTTTACACCTGATTCAACAGTACAGAAACAGACGATGATTTGGCTTCATTGATGATTGTATTGCATCTTGGCGTGTTTTAATTGATTATTTTATGTAGTATGGGTTGTGTAATTGTATCATTTGGCTTTTATCGGTTGTAATCCTACCTCAATCCACAGAGAGAGGCGGGAAATATAAATAACATATTATTATTATTATTATTATTATTATTATTATTCCACAAGACCCTTTGAGGTGGGGGCGGGAAGTGCATGGACTACAAATAATATTTTTAATGTAAAGTCGAAGGCTTTCATGGCCGACATCCATAGTTTTTTGGCCACATAGCCTGAAAAACCCACAGAAAATATATTTTTTAAAAAAATCTCAACAGTTGGTGTTTTTCTAATGTTAAAATGTATAGGGAGGCATTGCAAGCTATTTAAAAGATAAACTGTTGCATCTGGAGGCTTCTAGAAACACAAATTCACCCTTGCTTTAAGCCAAAGTTGGCTTAGGAATTCTGGAGGTGTCCAGGAACATCTTGGGGAGTAGTTGTAGTCCCAGTGTTATGCTGGGCCCCCTCTCCCTGATCTACTGGGACAGGAAGCATTTCATTCATTTTAAAGGGTGATCTATATCTGGAAGAAGCAGAAAGGGTCAGGGTGCTTCTATGCCTTGAACATCACCAGGCTGCACCAGCTTCCTTCTGACTGGTCTTGTCTGCAAGGAGATCCCAGGAGAGCACTGGCTTTTGCTCAGATATCAGGCTAACATTCTATGGTTCTCACATGGTGGCTCCATGTCAGAATGATGAATGTTGGGTTTTTTAATGTACTTTGAAAAATTGAATAAAAACTATTTTTAAAAAAAAAGAAGAAGAAGAACTCAGCTGCTCCTAAACTAACACACAGCAAATGTGTCTCCATACAGAGACACTGGGCAAAAGGTGCATAAGGATACAGCTGCAAAGGGGCCAAGTTGTCTTCCCTGTTCCTCATGTGAAGGATGTGGCATAAGTGTAGCTGGCACCCGGGGCCAAGGCAGGCAGAGGTAAGACTCACCACCTTCTCCTTAGAGCAGTAGGACTGAAAGCTCCTGGAGACAATGTCTGCATACTGCATCAGCACTTTTCCAATGGTCTGCAACAAGAGGAAATGTCAGCAATTGTAATGCGCACAGACATTCAAGACCATCCTGGGAATTACTTATCTCATTTATTAAAATATTTCTACCCTGACCTTATATCCAAAGTAAAATCACAACCTAAGAAACAATGAGGTCACAGAAAGCCAGAGGCCCAACAGGCATCTTTACCTTGGCAAAGCGCCGCATGTAGTGGGCAACGATGGCAGGATCTGGGCACTCCAGCTTTTTGATGATTTCAAAACTCTGGTTCAGCTGGGTGAAGACGTCGACCACCGAGCAGGAGAAGAGGGCATGCTCAGACGTCTGCTGGAACTAAGGGCAAAAAAGAAGCAGCTGGAATCAGCCCCCTGGAGTCCCTAAATGGCCCCTGAGAAGCATTAGGGACCATGGGAACCCCTCCAGACACAACACAAAAAGCCATGAGTAGGGGGCAGCTTTTCTCTCACTACCTTCATTTATTAACTGTATCTCAGGCTGTCTTTCTGCCAAAGCAAGCCAAGGGGACATTCTCCCAAGAGGAAAAACTTCTCCTCATTCTCCTGAGCTACAATCCCAAACTTTCTCCCAAAAGGAGAGAACAGAAGGAGGAGAGGACCCAGACAGTAGTACCCAAATGCCAGCTGCAAACACATCTCCTTAGGATTACCCTGAGCCCTGTTGATGCCTGCCTTACATTGGCCTAAGTGCTATGCAGTCACAGTAGCCATGAAAGGAAGTCAGGCATGGGAGAAAGAGGCTGCCAGGAATCCTGCCCTCCTTCCCTTGTCACCATGGCTGTGTGGTCCTGGAGAAAGTGCAGATGTGAGGGGGGAGGGAACTGATAGGATGCTGGAACATATAACCACCACCCTCTGTTCACCTGCTCCTCATTTGCTGCAGATGCCACTGTTAAAACAACCAAGATAATTCAACAAGCAAAATGTGAATGAGGGGGCTTTTATGGGGCATTCTATAATGGATCCCTGGTGAGATTTTCTGGCTGGAATGAAAACAAAAATGGGGAGGGCTATCAGAGTGGCTAATGAGGCACCCCTCTTGTAGCCCAATTCCCTATGATACAGGCAGCAAATCCAGAAGCATCCCAGGCTGTTTCCTGGGACATTTGCAGCAACAGCAAGAAGAGTCTGAAGAAAGAAAGGCTTCCCATTTCCCTAGTGGATAAGAATGCTTTGACATGGAAGCCACCTTCTAGTTGTGTGTACCAAGACTGCTGGACCTGACTCAGCACAGAGCTTGTTCTTGGGCCACAGCAGCCCCAATACCTACCCCGTCCTTCTTGTCCCTCTCCAGAGCCCCATGCATGAACTCCAGGGACACATCTTCATTCTCGTCTAGCCACTGCATCACAAACTGTTCAAACCACCTGCATTGGGACAACAGAAGAAATGCTCATTATGAGATATGAGGCTGCCCTCTCTTTGTCACTGTAGTGTCTTCAAATCAGCCAGAATACCTACTGGTCCCACTCCTGAAGGAGAAAGAATTAGCCAAGCATCAATACCTATAACAACCCCCTTTCCCTCTCCCTTGCTTTCCAGAACGCACTTTGCCCAAGGCACTCTATGGCTAAGCCTTGCCTCTGCAGGCTTGCACTTTCCTCTTAGTCAAAATAAGGCCGTTTCTTCTGAGCTCTTTCCTGTAACAGTCTTAATAACAACTTCATCTTATCACTGGGATTCCTGCTTTCTCATCTGCATCTTTTTGCATTTGCTCGAATTTGGTTGCCCACAGTTTCTGCCTTGCTCCTCCTCTGGCCCTCTCTTTCTGCTCCTCATTGCTCTCTATCAGCTTCCTCTTTATCGCAGTCTTTAGTATGCTTTCTGCTTCTTTCTGAATAACCTGAATTTTTGTTGCTCCTCATTTTAAAACCCCTCCCTCGCTCTCTGGCTCTCCTATTCAGTCTTATCAGCTCATGTGGATATTTGAGCAAGGGATAAAACTAGTCTTGGGAAATAATGCTTGCTAGAACGACAGCTTCTGAAGTATCAGACGTGCCCAATCCCAGGTAATATGCCCACAGTAGGATCCACAAGGCTAACTGAGAAAGCAAAGAGGCAATTCAGCTTCAGGGGCAGCCCAAGACTTTTTGCTGCCTGAGGCAGGGCAGCTCCTATATCCCCTGCACCCATAGTAAAGGGACACAGTCAAATTGCCTAAAGGCAGGCAAGTTAGTTTGCCTCATGAGGCAAAATCTCCCACAGGTGCCTCTCCCCCCCCCCTCCATGCAGCAAAAGGGAGTAATGAACCATTTACTGCCCTTTCCTGGCTTCCCAAATGCGCTGCCTGAGGCGGCTGCCTCCCTCCACCCAACGGCAGGGCTGGCCCTGCTGTTTCTCCTTTTCTGCTCCTCATTGCTTGGGAGAACACTCTCCCTGCTTGCCACAGCCCCTCACTTCTTGTTTTAAGCTGATCTCAAATAATGAAGCACAACGGATGCACAAATGTGCACAGCTGCATGTTCCCATTTCTCTCCACCTCTCCCTCTCATACAAGAACAGAGATGTTTCTTTTTTTTTTTTCTTTCTCACATCTCCTGGTTTTGCAAACTGTAAAGCTGTAGGCAAGGAAGCATCATTCTTAAGTTTTATTGTACATCTCCCAGGACAATTTGAAATGAATGATAAAACAAAAAGTGCTCATGGATGATGAATCTCATTCTTCCCAGCTTTAGTGCAAGAAGACAAGCTGTGGATTTGGCCTCTTGGCCCATGAATATGCTGAGAGCGGCTCACATGCCCTGGGATGTTTTGCAATGTGACTTACCTCTGGGTAACTTCTTGAAGTCAGCCCATAGAAGGTCAAAAATGCAGAGAAAAAAAAAAATCCAAAGGGTTTTTGGGAAGGTGCTGTGGGTTCTTGGGCCCTCAAAACAACGTGGGGAGCCACACGTGGCCAGAGGCCATTCTTCCCTATCCATTCCATCAAGAAAGGATGCAGCAAGACACAGTCTCTCTGCAGCATAGCATCCTTTAGCAAAAGCACAACAGTTGTGATCACTGTGTCCATGTAGCAAAAACAGATGGATGGACTTCCTGGTTGGCCCATGGCTTTTACTGAGCAAGGAGATTGGCGCTTCACAGAAACTTTCAGTTAAGATCTAGCACACCATCTAGAATGGTTACGGGAATTCTTTCCTCTGTTTTTTTCTGGTATGCAACACTAGAATCAAAAGTAACCCCCACGGACACCAAAACGGTCTGATGACCCAGAAGTCAACTTCTTACTCACTTCTCTTAGGGAAAAAAGGGCTCTCCAGGTCTAAAATAGTCTGGGGGGCTAAAGCCTGGCAAAAATTGCCTCCCATGTCCCTGGAAGGCATTTAGGGGCAAAACACTGATATTTTGGGGGGGGGGGGGAGATATATGGTCCTCTGCATCTCATAGGGGACCCACACTTCTGGAACAGACCAGCAGATGAAGCAGCAATAATGGCCACTGTCACCACTGCCATCAGGCTCCATTGGCCCCCAGGAGGAGCTCAGAGGACAAGAGGGCACCTGGTGCTTCTGGAGTTATGAAAAGCCACCCACCTGCTTGTGGCTTCCCTGGGCCATTGCCTGCATGCTGAGTCCAAGTCAGCTTCTGCTTTTCAACACAAAATGCATGCAAACAAGGGACACAGAGTCCACAGAGACCCGTACGATGTGATTCTCCCCCATCAGTTATGACCCTGATACAAACAGTGCTAATTATGGGGTGCTTAAATTTGCAAAGAATGTGGGAGATGCCACGGAGAGAGTAAAAGTGAGCCCAAAGCATTCTGGAAAGCCTGAAATAACCTTTCACACTTCAGAATAGAAAGGCACAGGTTGCTTAAACGTGGAAATCATACTTGATACCGTGATAAAATGCTAATGTCGGCCTGTTCCCACCAGAGCCGACAAGTTGCCACCAGCTGCACGTTCCACAAGCCACAGTGGGACCTTGTTTTCTTTTGTTTCTGTGTACTTTGGCAGGGCATTTTATTTTTATCATAAGGACATTTGTTAAACCTACATACATAAACATATACACACACACAGGTGGTCAAGAAATTAAGGCACCTTCACCTTAGGCATAGGAAATTTTCACTCCCTAATAAATGCCCATGTGGTGACCCAAAGGTTGCTGCAGCCTCTGGAGTTGTGGATGCCACAGTCAACAGCCTCCTGTCCCCAAGAGATGATTGCCCGACTGGAAAGGCAGCCGCCTCTCACCGCACAAGTGCCATTATCTTCCTTTGTCAAGGACACTCAGATGATTCTCCAGGAGGCATGGGGCTGTACAGATCTGAAGTGTCAACTGTGCAAGAGTTCCCCACCACTTGGGGGTGTTTCAGGGGATGAGAATCCAGTGCTGCCAGTAACTGGCAGTTGAGCAAGCAGGCGATCAAAGTTTCATGCAACTGGCTGAGACAGTCAAGACCCAGGCTGCACCATATAGGTAAGGCCCTACTGAATGCCCAGCTCTGGCTTTAAGCATGGAAGGTCCAGCTAGTCAGAGTCTGGCAGGTGCTGAGTGTCAGCTCATCCGGGGAAGCCAAGTTCATTACTGGGAGCTCAGGAAGGGAGTAAAGTGTGAGCAGATGAAGTCCAGTTTTAATGACCAGTTGAATCTAAGATTTACCAGTAACAGAATCACAAAACAATCCAAGAATCATTTTTGTGGGGTTTTCAGGCTATATGATCATGTTCTAGAAGAGTCTGTTTCTGACATTTCACCAGCATCTGTGGCTGGCATCTTCAGAGATTCTCCACAGATGCTGGTGAAACTTCAGAAACAAACTCTTCTAGAACATGGCCACATAGCCGGAAAAACAAACAAAAAAACTATGGATGCCAGCCATGAAAGCCTTCGACTTCACAAATCAAGATTCACAAGCCATTACACCAAGAGAAAGTTGTGAACTTCCAATGGTAGGCTAGTGACTGCATGGATTCGAACACTACCAGCCCTGACTGGTTGCCCAACTGTATTTAGTGGTTGTCAGATGGATAACTCCTGCAAAGCCCTTACCTGCAGCTCCACCCTGAGGATGAGAGGGACCATCTGGGTTCCCAGTTTCTTTCCCAGGAGCTGTTCAGAGCATGAGCTGGCTTACCTCAAAGAGCGACTTGGCTGGCCCTTGGCCGTCAGACTGCGCCTCCTTTCACACTACAGACTTATACAGTTATCTTCCACTTTAACTGCCATGGCTGTATCCTATGGAATCTTGGATTTTCGGTTTAAGGAGGCACTAGAGGTGTCCTGAAAATTTTTAGCATCTCTCCCTAAACTTCCAATCTCAGGATCCCAAAGGGTAAGAGGACTGAACCATGGCAGCTGAATGGAATCATAGCACTATACTGTTGGCCTTCCATATCTAAGGATTTTTTTATCCACAGTTTGAAAATATTTAAATATAACTTCTAAAAGCAAGCCTTGATTTTGCTATTTTATAAAAGTGACACCATTTTACTATGCCACTGTATTTAATGGAACTTGAGCATCCATGGATTTTGGTATCCATGAAGAGCCCTGGAACAAAACCCCAGCAGATACCAAGGGCCCACTGTATTCCAATGGAAAAAAAGATCCAAAAAGCAAACATCGATTTGTCATTTTATATAAAGGACATCATTTTACTGTGCCACAGTATTTAATGAGACCTGAGCATCCATGGATTTTCCTATCCATGGAGAGTCCCAGAACCAAATTCTACCACATACCAAGGGCCCACTTTAATTGCAGAATGTGGATGGGCTCCTGGTATCTGCGGGGTCTTGTTCCTTTTCTGCCGGAAAACTAATTCTGATTCCTCCCCTGATGAAGGGTGGGAAGGGGCATGGTATTTGTCTGAGACAAATTTGCATCAGAGAAGGGCAGTACTGGTGGTACAGTGGTTAAATGCCTGTACTGCAGCCACTCACTCACAAACCATAAGGCTGCGGTTCAATACCAGCCAGGGCTCAAACTCGACTCAGGTTTGTATCCTTCCGAGGTCACTAAAATGAGTACCCAGATTGTTGGGGGCAATTAATCTTACAGTTGTAAACTGCTTAGATACTGCTTAGATGGTATGAAGCAGTATATAAATCAAGCTGCTATTGCTATTCCCTCCTTGTGAGGCTGTAGCTGCAAGTGAAGAAAAGAAAAGGGATCCTGCCCAAGTTTACATCCCATCCACCCGCACAGACACAGATGCTGAAAAGGGGGCAAGGCCAAAGCTGGGCACTACCCGCAGATCCTGCTGACTTCTCCCTGAGCCAAAAGGAGCCTTCCCAGTTCTGGGGGGAAAGAGCTCTACTTCTGAGACTCATTTGTTTGGCTCTCTCTTGCCCACACAGCCTGTTTTTTGACTGTGATGAGGCTCTGATTTGTCTTAACTTGTTTGCTGACATTCGGAGGGAAAGCAAGAGCGGGGAGATTTTAATTTCTTCTGTATTTCATAATACTGAAGGGAATTAGTAAAGCAAATGACTCAGCCCATCAATGTGCACCAAATTGGCTATTGCTACTGGAGTCGTTGCCAAGAGGCGAGGCGAAGGCAAGTGGCCAAAATAAACCAATATTGGCTGAAATAAACCAATATTGCCCTGGGGTTCGAAATATGAGTCTGGGCCCACAGTGGGAGATGGCAGAAGAGTGCCATGGCAACAGGGATGTTGTGCTCAAGATCCAGCCCAGAGCAAAGCCAAGCTCGCTTCAGCCCCTGCTTAGTAATGCTCAACATTTAGATCAGATTTCCATCTGCAGATGGCAGGCTGACTAACAGCCCAATCTGCCTCACAGCCAAGAAAAAAGCCACTGACTCGAGCCCATTTCGATCCAAGTACTTTGCCTCAACTAGAAGGTGGGTGAAGTCTTCCTCCCAATGTCACAAGTGAGGTGTGGGTGGGTGGCATATGCCAGGCAAGATACGTGGCAAGATGGCTGAATAATGTGGATTAGATTCATTATTCCGATGCACCACCCTTTTTATTTATTCAGACTCAGGGATATAAATAAAATGAATGTGGCAAAAGCACAGAAATGGCAGTCGCGATCCAGGAAATTCAATGGATGTGTGGATTCACTGGGAGTGGTTATAATGATCCTATATTAGCTAAGAGATCAGGTGTGATCTTTTGCGGGTAGTCTGAACACCCCACCATTCAGTTTGGAAACAGAAAGCTACAATTTGACCAACAAGCCTATCATCTTGTTCACACTTTTGCATACTGGGTTTGAGGGAATTTATGGCAACAAGTCACAGAATCATAGAACTGCAAGAGACATCAAGGACCAGACCTCAAAGTCCTATTCCAGACATTCTGTATCAAAGAGATTTCCATGTTAGACTCTTGTAGATGTCTGCCTAGGTTCAATAAGAGATCGCCTGCAGCAGCGATTCCTCAGATGTATTTCAGAAAAAGGGAAAAAATGCCACCGAATAGACAGGGGAATTCTTAGCACTGGAGGCAGTGAGCCCTGGAGGATTTCAGGTCTTCTGAACAAAACTAGTGTCATCTTCTTTCTGCCAGGTCCACATCCCTACTCCAGAGAACTCTTCCTTTCCATCTCTCTTTCTTAGGTCAGTCCCCTCATTTCCAGCCATTGCTCCCAAGTCATTTTCCATTCTGGAGAAAGCACCCAGCCTGGCCCTCCTCTCCTCAGCTGGAAAGCCCATCTAAAAGGCCCCAGGGCCTCTTTTCTTGAAGAAGGAGAATGGTGTTGGGTTCGACTAAAGTGGGCTGTTCCCAGAGGGGCCAACTGGGAGCATATTACCTAAGAAACTGAAACATCTTTGGGAGGAAGATGGGATATAAATAAAATGAAATTTTAAAAAACCCACACTGCTGTTACTCAACAATTCCCACAGTGTAACTAAGTTTGCTGTGTGAAGCATTGCTCTCTTTCATCTGTCTGTTCTGTGATCTCTTGCTATTCATCCCTTTTATCCTCACCAACCTTTCAAATTCAGGGGGATGGTCCTCACTGGGTTCTGTGGTCATGACAGAGGGAGAAAACCTTCTACTCATTCTTGGGCCGTGGGGGATAGGCTGCTGCTTTACTTTACCTGCCTGATTCTTAACTCTGTGCACATGTGTACAATAGCTGAATGAAGCAACTGAACTGCACTGTCTTCAAGCCAAAACTGGATTCCAGAGGGATCCTATAAAACTGAAGCAGGTTTAATAAAATGATTGAAAACAGGAGTTTATAAAAAGTGCCAGTTGTTTTGACTTCTGCCTTGTTGGAATGGGAGCAATCAATAGCACTCAATGGCAGTCAGATTTCCCAGTACTAAGCAAGGAATTGCTCCTTGAATACTGATGGTCACTCCCATTCCAAGTAACATCGCCAAGGAAAGCAGATACGTTACATATGTTATTCCTACAAACACCTGTTTTCAATCATCTCAAGTGTGTGTGTGTTCTATGTGCATATAATAATTACAGGAATGCTGGTAGTATAAAGGGCATGACCCCTGCTGTTGGAGGAACTGGCTCCTGGATACCTGTTCCTGTGAACAAAACACAGCAGAATGACTCAGAAAATGCACAAAAAAGGATGCTCGTATGCTGAGGACTGGCAAAAGGCACACTGCATTGTTCACCTCAGCCTTGCATTTCAGGAGATAAGAAGATCTGGGAGTGTGGCACGCAAATGAGAAAGCAGAAGGGGAGACAATAGGGATTTTCTGAGTTTTTCTGCCTCAGTCACACAGCAGAAGCTATGAAGACACCCACCTTTTCCAAAGTATGTGTGTATGTGTGTGTGTAAGAGAGCAGTGTGACACAGACAGTGGTACAAAGCAGGGCAAAGGACCCAGAGCAGACAAGGGACTTACGATGGGTAGTCAGGCACTTTCCCCTTGACGGTCGGCAGGGTACAGACATACTCATTGTACAGCCATTTCACTTTGAAGTGCAGGTTCATGTAGTCGGCGCTCTTGCACAGCCGGTGCTTCTCATGTTCTGTGGGAAAGCAAAGGGGGTGGATTATTAGAGGGGCAATTCATTCGAGCCCCATGCCCTGCATTGTCTGGCCACTTGGAGGGTCCCATCCTGTTGGGAGACATCTGCCCAAACCAACAAAATCACAGCAGCTCAAGATCCTGATAACAATGCCCAATGGTCTTGTAGTTCAGAAGCCCAAAGCCTGCAGACTCATTTTGCAGACAGTTCTTCAAAAATAGAACAGAAAAGTTTCTGGTTGCCATGGAAATGGGAGAGCAGTTTCTTAGGGACCCATTGCCCTCCGGCTGCTGAGATGCTCTGAGGAAGCACAAAGCAAACACCAAGAAACAGAACTGGCGCTCAGCGCAGCCTAGGAGAGTCTTCAAGCTCCACCAGAGGGAAGGCAGGATGGGACAGGGTGGGGTGCACATGGGTTGGAAGGCCTTTCCTCTTGGGGGCCCACATTCCAAATTCCACCTTCTGAACGGTGCTACGTATTGCCTTTGCCCAGCCCTCCTCTGGCATGAACAGCCCCTCAGAGATGCCAGGATCTCATCTCAAGGGGCATGCTACCACTTTGCTGAAGGTGTGGGGCATTTTCAGCCCCTGAGAGTCCTGGGACACAACACCTGGAGTACTACCACAGGAGAAATGTTGGCTGCTGAGGCAACACAACACAACAAACCCAACAGTACCACCTGTCCTGCCCCCACACTGTGCTCTTGCTCCCATATCATGAGCTACATCAGCTGCCTTCTGTTTTTTCACCCACTTTTAACCCCAAACTGCACAATGGGACAGGCTGCCTTGAATTTTCCTTTAACATGGGTATCTTTTCCTTTCCTCCTCCTCCTCCTCTCTGCTGGGGATTCAAATTTCCCAAGGTTTCAGCCTTTGTTAAGGAAACCAAAACATAAAAAAATATCAAAGCCAAGCCTGTTAGAGTATAGCTTTAAATGCTTCTCTAAGAACTGAGACTGAATCAAAACAACACAAGTAGCTTTCAGTTTAAAAGAAAAGTTTACTAATGGCTTGAATCTACATATACATAGAGACTACATCCTAACCTAGCTAATGAATAGTTCAGGTAAAAGAAGAAATCTTTGGCCTGTTACAGACTGCCCAAATAAAGCTGCTTCGAGTCTCTTTGGAGGTATGCTATTTAAATGATGCATGGGTCCTAAGAGTCTGGAGGTTGCGCCAAAGCCACACTCCATCCCTAAGCACTGGAGTGCAGCTTTGGCAGTCTGTAACAGGCCTTTATCTCATCACCTTTCCGAAGAAAGTTGAGAAAGTAGGAAGATGGGGGACAGGATAGTAGCAGGAGAATCTCTCTGTGTGAGAAACTTCCTAAAGGAAGTGACTTGAATCACATGGTTTGTTTACCAATTTACAAAAAGTATTTATTGCTCCTGTGATTCAGTAGGACCAAATGGGATATTTTAATGAGGGAAGACAGCAGTTTGCATGCAGGAAAATCCTATCTATCTGAGAAAGGAGAGAGAGAATGCTGAAATTTTGCAACACTCTCTCTGTATCTTCTCTTTCTCTTGTAGACAATCCAAACTCAGGCATGGCGATAGTGCCTCTGATGCTGACCCACCTTGGGCTACCGTGCAACCCATGAGGAGTCGTGGTCCTTTGACAGGAGCCCAAGGCCATGCAGATAAGCGCTGCAAACTCACTCTCTCTCCCACATGTTCCCATCCTGCTTGGCTTCCCAAGGAGTTAGTTACTCCTAAGACAACTGGGGCCACCTCATGAATAACAAGAGATCCTCCCAAGAGTCAAAGCCACTCATAGACGGAGCTCAGTGCCATGCAATAAGGAAGTGGGGAAATTACAATCCACAATCCAGCAGCTGATCCTCCAGGTCAGGAGGCCCTTCTCTGACCCTTAAGTAGGAATTAAAAATGGGTGGATGTATGTTAAATGCCCTGAAACACTGCACTGCAAGCTCCTTCTGGGTCCATTTTGAGACTCATTACATCTACAGCTGAAAGGAACTTTATTGGATGATAAATAATGAAGAGACCTTCAGTATCCCCACTTAATAAAGCTGGGATTTTCTTTGCACTCAAGAAGGATAAAGGTGAGCAATATCATCTTTCCTCCATGGCACAATTATGTGTATGTGTATGTGTATGTAAGGGACACAAGTATGTGAAGATCAATCAACTCAACAACTACTTTAAGACTAAATCCAACAGAAGAATAAACTGCCCACTTGAAAGCAAGAATTGTCCAGACCTAACACATTTTAATGCCCACTGTCATTAGAACAGGGACCATTCACTAACCCTCAGTTTCATTTCAGATTTTTGGGGACTAAGTACAGTGGACCCTTGGTATACGCTGGGGTTTGGTTCCAAGATCCCCCGTGTATAACAAAATCCGTGTATGCTCAAGTCCCATTAAGTATAATGACATAGCAAAATGGTGTCCCTTATAAAAAATGGAAAATCAAAGTAAATTTATACTTTTTTTGGAACATTTTCAAACTGTGTATGCTTAAATCCGTGTATAAAAAATCCGTGTATAAGAAGGGCCAACTGTAATTGCAAATGTGTTTTTAACCCCAGTGCCTTTCTGCTCTGTCGCTCCTGCCACTGTTTCTTATCAGAGCAGCCACTCCGCAAAACCAGAAGGCATTCCAAAGACTCCTAACCAAGTTCCTCCTAATATTTAGGTGGAATCTCTTTTCTTGTAGTGGACAATACTGCAATAAATTGGACATGTGGAGTCTGATCTGATAAAAGATGGCTTCCTATATACCTAATAAAACTCTGGAAGGAGGAAAGGGGGTGGAAGCTCCCCAGCCTTAGCCAGAGAGATCTGCTTGTAGCTCAGGAGGCAATTGGTGTTACTGGAGGATGCAAAAGTCCAGGCAGGTTCACTGGATGGGTGTGGGGAGGGCATCCGATATGCTTCTAATAGGCCTGAGATGCCAGCATATACAGTACATCTAGAATGACTTCCTTCTATAGAGGTGATACCATGAACAAAATGCAGTATCACCATTGCCAAAGAAACTGGAAGTAGGCAATACATCAGCATTCAGCCTCTCTCAGGGCACCTGTTATTATTAAATCTGTCATCTGCCCTGGGTTTAACTGCACACAGGTGAGGCCACCCCTGAGACTTGTCTCCTCTGATGGGAACTTGAATCATGACCTGGAATCTGTGGACTGCCCAGTTACCAAGACGGCCAGGTCCAAATGCAGAACACACAGTGTTTCTTTTTAAAGTCTTTGGTCCAAAAAACACTCTAAGAAACCCTGAAGTTTTTATTCTGATGATGATGATGATGATGATGATGATGGTGGTGGTAATAATAATAATAATAATAATAATAGCTCTCTCAGAGAGACAATTGAGGCGACTTATAATTAAAAAGAATCCATACAATACAATGGTTAGACACAGTCAGCAAGTTAGTATGAAAATATTTGTTTTTACAGGACTTTTGCAACTGGTACCAAATTAGAAAGCTTCTGAGAGGGTAAGGCATGGGAGAGAAAACTGTGTGTCTCATCTCGAAGACAGGCATGCAATCGTCACACAGAGAGAAAGGAGGAGATACTAGGCCGAGTACTTTGGCTCAGAAGTCAGAAAATCCAAGTTCCCCTGGAAACAGAGGTCAAAGAGCTGCCTAAGTCCACCCGAGAAAACTGGAGGTGCTGACCCAGATATGGAGAATGGACGGGAAGAGCTAAGGGCCAGCACTGCTGAGACTGCCAGGGTTTTCCTGCTTGATTCTGGTGTCCAGTCTGAACAGTTACAGGTGGAAGGGAGGGCAATGGTGAACAGGTGGCAGCAGCAGAGATACTACCCAGGGGGTTCTTGGGGCAGGGAGACGCAAAATCAAGCCCAGCTTCGTTTGGACAAGACCAAGCAGTACAGTGCCAGCATGTCAGCTTTCTGGAAGAAGGACAAGCTGATGAAGAGCACACTTAGCCTCTAAGCACAAGGTAACTGAGAAAGCATACTAGGAGCAGAATGGAAGAAGGCTGGGAACTGCCTGAGGGGAAGCACACACAAAGGGGTCTTCTGCCAGCATTTGTCTCCTGTCTAAAGTGGCCACCACTGAGGTGGACCAATCTACGGCACTGACACAAAGCATTATCTGGAAGCATTTGCCATCTACATCCTCTCCCCAGGAAGGAGGGAGGATCCCCTACTAACCAATCAAGAGAAAAAAGAACTGGGATAGGAAGAGAGAGAGAGAGAGAGAGAAAGAAAGAAAGAAAGAAAGAAAGAAAGAAAGAAAGACTCTTACCACCATAAAAGAGGACCATGCGAATGCGAAACACAGGTGGGGCTTGGGACAGAGAAGAGACAAGAGTAAAACTTCCATCCCCTGGTTCAGGCCAACTGAGACCCTCTGAGACCCATGGACAGTCCCCCTCTTGGTGGGACTTCCTGACCAGGTCAGAGGTTGCCCTGGGCAAGTTAGCACCAGACCAGAGCAATGGGGCACCAACATCATGACTTCAGGTTTCTCTTTCCACACCCCAAAAATGCAGCCCTAAAAAGCAACTGTCCGCTTCTTTGTTTTTTGCCAAGGCTGTCCACGCTGAACTCCACTGCTAGGCTGACACCTTCCTCAAAGGAGTTCTCCTGAGGGCTCTTGTCCATCACAGTTCCCCAGTCCCAACCAGAGGCTGGCATCTCCAGCACTGGGTTTGCTGAAGATGTCCAGCCCAGTCACAAACTGGGCTGGGCATCTTCCTCCTCCTCTTTGTCTGCAGCAGCTGGTCCACTCCTGGGGGAGATCTGGCCATCACTGGACAGTGGCCTGCCCTCCCCACTTGGGAGCTGTAATTTCTTAGCACTCCTTGCAGCTTTTACAAAGAGAGTGGAGACATATTCTCTTTAAACCAGCCTCATAAAATTGATGTCACTGTTTACTGGGATGATTCTAATGATTTTACTGCTTAATTTGTTTTTAGGGAATATTGGAACATCAGCATGCCTAAGTCCAACCTATACTTGCATACGTCTCTTTCCTGGACTTTGGTATTCTCTTCCCTTCTCTGCAACCACCAAAGCCCCCAGCCCCAGGGTTTTCTATTTCATTGTGTTACCCTCCCACAGCCATTCAGTGACCGGTGGAGAGCTGAGGAGGAGGCAATCTGAGAAGTGTCTGGCTATGTCCTCACAGCCAGATGCAGAATGACGACATCATTTGTCAAGACAGCCAGTGGACCTTTCTGGGTCTCAGCAGATTATGCCATCTGCCTGTGTCTGGCTATGGAGACCTAGCCAGGTGCTTCTCCACCTGCCACTGATCAGCTATGGCGAGAGGGGTGTCATCATCTGTCTACAGAACCTTTATGTTGTTCCTGTTGACTTAGGATTTCATATTCTGTTAGATGCCACTTTGATTGCTGGTTTTTTTTTTTAAGAAAGCAGAAAAGTAAAATAAATAATGTTAAAAATAAGTAACTAAAGCAAGCTCTATTTCCAGCTGCATTCTAGCTGCGGGCTACCAAACATGTATGCTCTACTTCTATGAACACTTCACATTGATACACCTGGGGGGAAGGTGAAGGATATGTGCTACTATTCTTGCTACAAGAGGGGTCGTCTTTGGTGACTCACATCTAGAAGGTATACTGAAGGAAAACGCTCTTACCCTGTGACGCCTTGAGGGAACACATTTTATCCAGGACTTAAGAGAGGGAACAAAGTAATGAGACAAAAAAAAGCACACCACCAAAATCTTTAGGAGGAGGGAGCACAAAAAAGGAGACCTTTATTCCCACAAAGCTAAAAACAGGTGTATATTGTGTGTGTGTGGGGGGGGGAGGTATTGGTGGCTACTAAGGACCCCCCAGCAACACCCCCCCCAATAGTTTATTTTTAAACATTTGACTTCTGGTTTACTTTCCACTTTAAAACAAGACTTCTCCTAGTCCCAAAACAGCCTAGGAATGGGAACTAAACATGGTGAAACTGCCCCTGGGGGGAAGAAATCATTTTGAATTTATTTATTTTTAAAGTAAAGAAGGATTCTGGGGAACAGAGGGGAGGGGACATGTGGCAGGGGGTGCCAATGCAACCCTCCCAGCCCCTGGCAGCTGCCAACCCTTGATGTATAGGATACAGAAGAGTCTCACTCAAGCCACGCTGTGCATCGCAGAGACGCTTGTTCTTTCTCTCAGTTGATGCTAATAACCTGAAGGGAACATCTCAAAACAGATTGTACCCTGGAGCTATTACTCATGATCAAAGGACCTAGCCTCAAAACCAGAGTGGCTGGATTCTAAAAGGGGAACAAAGGGAGCAAAGTCATTTAAAAGGCGAACATGAAGGAACAGAGCACACTTCTGAAGGCTGGGGAAGGCTCAGCATCCTTTCCCCTCCCTAGCCCCCAACATGCCCAGCATAACCCAGAAAGGTACCCAAAGGATTATTCATGAGAGCGCAGGAGAGACAAATATCCAACATCAGAACTCGTGCCCAAATGTAATGCAACCGTTCACACCTCTGCTGCTCTTCCTGGAGATTGCACCTTGTGCACATTATAAATAATTATGCGGTAAAGGAATTCTTTCAATATCCAGCACATTCAAATGGAAAAGCCAATATCTAGTGCCAGTTTTACAGCCTTTGTTCCCACTCACCCTACAGCTATGGAAAGGCCTCATGTTTTATCTGCAAACATTTGGAGGTCTTTAAACAGAGGCTGAATGGCCATCTGTTGAGGATGCTTTGATTGTGAGTTCCTGCATGGCAAGGGGTTGGACTGGATGGCCCTTGGGATCTCTTCCAACTCTATGATTCCTGTAACCTCTAAAATGTAGTTGCCAACCACAACATTGCCATTTTCAATCCCATATATGCCATTTTATACTTCTGCCTGATGAAGCCTGTGAAGCCTTAAAAAAAGCTAGCAGGATTTATTTTGCACCTTTTGGTTGGCTCAATAAAGGAAAAGGTTAATAACTTGCCAGAATGTGATTTGTGGGTTTTGTTTTGGCTGATTTTCAGCTGCCTTTTGCTGGCTCTAGCAGGCTATGTGAGGTACATAGGGGAGCAAAACCATCATGTTTTGCTGTCATTTTTATAGTTTTGGGGGATATTGGGACAAATAGCATTTTGGGGGGCTTTAGGGGTCACACTTTGCCCACCCCTGATCTAAGGTTATTATGGCATCTGAAAGCCACCCCTTGCCTTGCAACAGCCATTTCACCCAGAGTTTGCAGGGTGATCTCACTGTGGATCAGCTCCCGCCACCTCTTTATGTTCAGGGGGTCCATGTACCACAAAAATAATGTCCATGGAGGAGCTACATAAGTTCAACCTAGATAATAAGAAAACTGAAATAGTTAAAGAGTTCCCATACCGTGGATCAAACAACGATCTCAATGGTTACTACAGTCAAGAAATAAGATGACTAGGAATGGGAAGAGAAGCCATGAAAGAACTAGACAAGATCCTAAAGTTTAAAGATATTCAACTGAATACACTGGTCCCCCGGGTTACGAAATACCCAGGTTACGAAATTTTCGGGATACGAATAAATCCCATAGGGATTTATTGTTTCGGCTTACGAAGGTTTTTTCGGGTTACGAAAAAACCTCTGCGCTGTTTCAAATGGAGCCGCGGCACAGCCGCGGCTTTTTCCCCATTAGCGCCTATGGGCTATTCGGCTTACGAAGTATCCCGGGTTACGAAAGCGGCGGCGGAACGAATTAATTTCGTAACCCGGGGTACCAGTGTACTAAAGTTAGAATTGCCCAGGCCATTGTATTCCACATCACTATATACTATGTTAGGATGCAAGAGCTGAACAGTGAAGAAAGCAGAAAAGAAGAGACGTAGTGTTGGAGAAGGGTGCTAAGGATACTGTGCACGACCAAGAAGAAAAATAGATCAAGTCAGAACTCTCCCTGGAAGCCAAGATGATTAAACTGAGGCTGTCACACCTTGGCCACATCTTGAGAAGGCAAGGGCCATTGGAAAAGACAATGATGCTGGGGAAGGTTGAGGACAGAAGAAAGAGAGGAAGACTCCATTCCAGATGGATGAACTCAATTAGGGAGGTCACGGGCATGAATTTGCAGGACCTGAGCAGAGCAGTGAAGGGGGGGGGTTGGAGGTGTCTCATCCACAGGGTCACTATGAGTCATGGTTAACTTAAGGGCATGGTGACTTAAGGGCAGTTAGGAACAAACCTTCTTCCACCAGATGCCTAACACCAGTGACAGCTTTGCTGTGTCTCTTGTGGAAGCTTTCTCTGACGTGTGCTCCCAGGCAGCTGCTTAAAGCGCAAGACTGAGAGAGGAGCCTTTTTCCAACATTACTTCCCCATCCCCTGAGGAGGAAGATTCTTTTAATTTTGTTTGCTTGTGTTCACAGAGGCACTGAAACCTTTGGAAAAAGCGGGGGGAAACCTGGCGCATGCATCACTGTCACTAGAGTAGCAAAGAAGTATGAGTGTGTGTGTGTATATGTGTGTAAGCAGCATTTTAAAAAAAGCAACAGAAAAAGAAACACACCTCCCCACATGGGGAGCATGTTAATCCTGCTTGCCTGCACTCACCCCAGAAAGTTGCAAAGAGCCCAGAATTCATATCAAAGCCAGGGAAAGGACTCCTACTCTCTGAGTCCCTCAAGGGAAACCGGGAACTCTCCCTTCTACCTACTTCACTTGTCCTAATCACCCTGGCACAAGTCCTTTAACAATGCCTTGAATAGTGCCAGATATATAAAAGCAGTTATTGCCAGTGTTATTACGTTTCAATCTTGTTGTTGCTGTGTGCCTTCAAATTGTTTCCCACTTGTGGCAACCCTATCCCAGGCTCCAAAACTCAAATCAGTACACCATGCTGGCTGTACTTCATTCATCAGTTTGTATATGTTCTAACTATAATCTGACTTGGTGGGAAAGGCAAGGTATAAATAAAGAAGAAGAAAAAGAAAAAGAAAGATGAAGATGATGAAGAAGAAGAAGAAGAAGATGATGATGATGATGATAGTCATCATCACCATCTCCAGTTAGTAACACCTGGTAGACTGTGGGAAGGGAATGATGATGAAATAAAGATGATGATGATGATGAACATAATATATTTGCTTCTGCATTCTTCGATAACAGATAGATTCCAGGGTCTTTTTGCAAAAGAATCAAGGAGGGACAAGCACAGAGATGATGATGGTGATGATGATGATGATGATGATGATGATGATGATGATGATGATGATTTGTCTGCTTCCGCTCTCTTCAATGTCACATAGATCTCAGGGTCTTGTTTCAAGACAATCAAAAAGGGGCATACACAGGAAGAGGTGGCCCACTGCCTGCCTCAGGACTCTGAGACTCCTACCTTGGACAGGCTGGGCTAGATGCAGGAAGATGCCAGGTACGTACAGCCAGGAAGAGAAGGAAAAAAAGAGCAGGGAAATCACTCCCACAGAGAACCAAGTCAGCTGCTCCAATGAGCTGCCTGCTAACTGGTATCTCTGAAAGGGCCTGAGAACATCAAATTCTCTTCCAAGAAGCAATAGTGATGCTGAGCAGCTGGCCAAGTCCAGCAAGAGCACAGCTTTTGTGAGACAGGGTTCAGGGACACTGTGAAATCCCTATTGTGTAGAAGCCAGAACAGGGGAAGAACACGTTTCTTGTCAAGCAGGCATATGTGATCATTTAGGAAGGGAGACATTGCTGAATGATGAGAGAAACCCAGCTGCAAAGAGCATACCTGGATTCTGAAGAGCAACAGACAGATTTCATTGTCTGGTTGGTGGAAATTCTACTGGAAATTGCCTGGAGATAATAATGTATTAAAAACTACCTACTAAGCCCTATTCCTGGCCCTGGGTAAAGGCAATTATCAGCCAGGAACATTAGCAAGGACTTCAGCAGCACTGCAGACCTTGTCCAGTTCAGAGGACATTTTCACTGGAGGGATGAGGAACAACAAGGCCGACTCACCTTCCATGGCATATTTCATATCCTGAGCAAAGAGATTCCACATGACTTCAGCACTGATCTTTCCAACAGCAAGCTCCTGAGGGAATCTAAAGTTGAAGAAAGAAATGGTGTTTAAAGAACATGGGGGGGAATTTCCAGAGGCTCTGGGGCCAAGAAGAAACTGCTTCTACCCCCATCCTGCCCCTCACCCCAAGGGCAAGGAAAGTATAAGAAAGCAATGTAGAGATGGCCTCTTTTTCTTCCTCCCACTCCCACCTTGGTTGAAAAAGGCATTGTTAAAAACATTCAGACTCTTCCAAGCAAGTGCAGCGCCTGCTCAGAGGATAGCCAAGCCAGCAGAGATAAGAACAGGGTCCCAGTTTGGTGTGTGGGGGCATGTAGAAGGGAGAGGACAGGAAACAGATAAAATAAACAGAAGGTTAAAAAAACACCAAGTCAGAGAGCCCAGTTGCTGGACATGTTTTGAAGGACCCATGACTTGGTCTAAAATGCCCAACCAGTTTCTCTCAGGAATCTGCTTCAACCAAAATGAGCAGACAGTTCCAGGCCTCCTCTGCTCTGTGCAGAATTACTTTCTAATTCCTGGAAGCATATTCAGGACAGCCATGTTAACCATGCAGCAAAATACAACAAAATCCACAACACAATGATACCTTTATCAGATCAACTAACAAGTACAAAATAGATCATGCAAGGTGAAGTTGAAGGCTTACAGGGACAGAAGCCATAGTTTTTTGTGGGGTTTTCAGGCTATGTGGCCATGTTCTGGGAGAGTTTATTTCTGACATTTTGCCAGCAGCTGTGGTTGGCATCTTCTCTAGAATAAACTCTTCCAGAACACGGCCACATAGCCTGAAAACCCCACAAAAAAACTAGATCATGTAACCTTTCCAAGTTTCACTGGCTTCTTCATCAGGCAAAGAAGTTAATTGTACAGGAGAAGAAAAGTGCTGATGTTAAGTAACAGGCCTGCCTTTTGTCTCAGATTTTACTTCTGTTGTAAGTACAGAGTCTCGTTAATCTGACCTTCGTTGATCCGACGTTCCGGTTTATCTGACGTCGGACTGGTCAGTAGGCGTGGCTTTGAGCCCTGACCACACCCCCAGCACCAGGCCCCAAGCGAGGCGGCAGGCGCGGAGCACCAGGCCGCAGGCACGGAGCACCAGGCATCAGCGACCCCGAGCGCCACCCCCACCAGGCCGCAGGCCCCGACCGCCCTGAGCGCCACCATCACTTTTCATATTGATTGCTAGGCTTTTCCTATGACCCTCCAGATTATCCGACTTTTTCAACTAGCCGACCTATGGGACCGCCAGTTTACGTTGGATAATCAAGACTCTACTGTACTGATAAAGTCAAGGTTCTTTGCCTAAGAAAGGGGCAGTTAGTCTCACACTAGATGGAACTAACCTGGCTTTCAGTGGAAGTTATTTTGTTGCTGCTATGCTAATAAATATGAAATGTTATTGCCTGCCTTTTACTGCCCTTTGTCTCTGGTCCCCACATGGGCAAGAAAGGAAGCAGCCCCTGCCTGCATTGAGATCCCTCCAGACTGCCTTAACTGACAACAGAAGTAGCATCTGAGACATAATGAAGGCCTATGACTCCACCACCTTCACTTTTCTTCTCCCGTAGGATTTTTAACACCTTTGCCTGAGGAAGAAACCAATGAAACTTTGAAAGCTTGAATGGTGTGTATTACTGTTTGGTGGACTGTGGATTTTGTTGCATTTTCCAGATGCCTGGAAAGTGTCTCATTTCACACCAGAAAAGAAGAGTAGTGCCTCTCTGTTTTCCAGAAAGATCCTTCTCAGAAAGAATGCCCCAGAAGCAGCCCTTAACTCTACCAGCACCTCCGGCCTCTTATGACTTCCGAGGTATAGTTGGCCATGTTTTCTCTTGACCCCTCAGCAACCTTGTGCCTCATGTGCTTCCCACTAGTGTTCGCTCTCCGGCATGCAGAGGCATCCACCTTCAAGGCGCAGACAGACATGAAGGACATGGTGAAGAGAAAGGGCACCCCAGAAGGAGAGCTTGAAGAGGAATTGCTCTCATTGCACTAGACAAGCTGCCTGTCAGATCTCAGGCATGCAATATTCCTGTGTGCATGAGTGAGAATGCACAGGAATCCCATCATCCCAATAACAAAGTTATGGTTTAAAGAGACAGGAAAAAGGGAAGGACAGACAGGCAGACAGACAAGATAAATGTTCTGCACATCATGAAAAAAGGGAGAACAAATGGGCTGTGCAGCCCTGCACAGAGCCTCCTCCTTGCAAGAGGGGCACGCAACAACCCCAGGAGGCTTCTTACTGGTTCAGGACAGGGGCATAAGAGTTCTTGTCCTCCTCAATGATGGACACAATCAGGGTGATGAGCTTAGGCCAGAAGTCCAGGTTCTGGATGCTGGGACCTTGCTCCTCCACTGGCACCTCCTGGGTTTTATTCTGAAGGCAACACAAAAAGCACTCAGCAGAAAGCAATGCCTGTTTCCCTTCTTCCACCCTTCATCACTCCTATCCCCAAAACCCATCCCTATTTGGCATCCATGGTGCACTGGGCACTTTTTGTTTATTTGTTAATATAGTTCAACATCTTGCCTTTTTCCCAAGATGGGAAGGAAGGCAATCTCAACACAGATTTAAAATGAAGTACAGCTAAAAAAGAAAAAATATATATTTTTGAAAGTTAAGAAATAAATAAATCCCATTTTTTTAAAAAAAAACATTAATTTAAAGCAGAATAAAAGCATTTAAAAACAGCAATAACAATAAAAGCACAGTATAAGCACCCCATTAAAAGGCCCTTCTGCAGAACCAATTAATATTTGTGAATAACCAAAGTCATCGCGTTTCCACTGGCTTGTGCCAAATGGACTACTGTTGCCCTAAACTAGAGGGGCCCTGAGAGGCCTGTGCCTATTATTTGTTAAGATTTAAATTCTGATACTACCCAGCACATGCCAGGTTCACCCAAGCCCCATGTGTCACACACTTACAGGGTCTGTCTGGTATTCACGGCTGTACAACTCATGGCAATTGTTGAAGATGTATTCATAGGTGGAGTTGAGACAGGCTTTGACACAATCCTTCACCACCTGACTGGCACGAGGTGGGCTTTGCAGTTCCTGAACCTGGGAAAGAAGGCAGAAAAGGAGATGGGAGACCCAGCAGGCAGAAAGAGACTGGACCCCAGATGGCTCCATTAACCATGAAAACCCAGGTCCCATCTACCTTATCTGTGTGAGGCTTTGGCCATCTACAATAAGAGAGAGTACATGAAGTAATTCTGCTCCAAGTAATCAATGGCAAAGTAGCAGAAAACCCAACTTGGGCCAAAACAAAAATCAGCCATCCATTGATTTTTCCTGTAAGACGAACTATAAATAGCCCCAGGACAGCATACCAGAAGTGCTGACACAAAGGAGGAGAGCATGCGAAGAGGTGTTCTTGGTGGCTGACTGTCATGGCCAGTCACGAGGAGGATTCGGAGGACGATGAGGAGGACTTGGCCCCTCAGGTGCAGGGGGAACCTGAGGCTGAGCCAAGCCCCAGCTCTGCCCTACCAGGTACCAACTCTGCTCTCCCAGCTCCTGGAGAGTTGGCTCACCAAAGCCCTAGCCCTGCTGTATCACCTCCAGTGGACCCTGTGTCTCAGCAGCCAGGCCTTTCCCTAGCAGAGGTTCCAGGCCTGGGAGACATAGAGGAGCAAGATACTGAAGTACCTACCTTCAGCCAAAGAAGGACTGAAAGGGCATGCCTTCGGCATTCCCGAAGGTTAGCTGAGAAATGCTCATTAATCACCCAGCAGCTGCGATAAGGATATAAACACCTGGCAGACGCCGAGTCTCTTTGTCAGAGTTTCTCTGCATTCCTTTGGAAAAAGCTGCTTTCTCTGACTCCCTTGGACTTTGTTGCCAGACTCTTTGCTTCCCAGACCTCAAATAGACCTAGACCTCTTGACCTTGTACTGGACTCATTGACTTATTCTCTGTCACTCTTGACCCTGGACTCGACTTGTGGAATTGCCCTCTGAAACCCTGGACTGGCTTTTGGTTTTGCTCTATCGGACACTGGACTGGTATTGTGCTTTTGGAACTGTTTCTTTGCTGCTGTAAAACCTTGCTTTTGTTTTTTGCGGGTTTTTCAGGCTATGTGGCCACATTCTAGCAGAGTTTCTTTCTGACGTTTTGCCAGCATCTGTGGCTGCATCTAAGATGCCAGCCACAGATGCTGGCAAAACATCAGAAAGAAACTCTGCTAGAATGTGGCCACATAGCCCGAAAAACCCACAAAAAACTATGGATGCCGGCCATGAAAGCCTTTGACTAAACCTTGCTTTTGTTTACCTTTGCCTGGCACACTCTTATCAGCTGTTCATTGACAGCTTTCCTGGACACTGACCCACAGGTGCAGCGCACTTTCTCCCCTGGCCCCACATAAGCCTCAAGAGGGTCCACTTGCAGTCCGAGAGAAACCATTCCTTTGAGCAGCAAAGAAGGAATGGTCTCAGATCTCTGGGCTGGGAACGACCTCTCTGCTTGAGCAAGAGAGAACAAAGTAGGCAGTTCTGGCCCAGAGTGAGCAGGAGATTGGTACAAGAGAAGGTTGTGCCCTCTAACCAAGTGCATATTTCACCCAGTGGGGCTGCCACCATCACTCACCACTCCCACAGGTCAGGAAGTCTTTCCACCCAGCAAGATGCCACAAGTCAACTCTGAAGATGCTGCAGTTCCCCATGGTGAGCGGCTTCAGCTCACTACTATTCTGGGAATTATGAGGCCATTTCCACATGTGGGTGGCTTACAGTTCCCAGAATTTTTCATCTCTAGTGATCCTGGCAGGGGTTCTGGGAACTGCACTCCAGCAGCACTTGAGGGGGGGGGGGGAGGCATGATTCCCACTCCACTCATGTTCCAAGGGGCTCTTTGCACTTGCCCAGAGCAGCACACACAGATGCTCTGAGCCTCATGGCTGGCTCCCTCCTTTATTGTTTGGGAATGCCTCTTTGCCCCCAGTGGAGCAGAAGGGTCTGGAAGGAACCTGCAAAGGCCTTTCTGAGAAACCTCTCTAACGTGTTTCCATACAGACTCATTTATAAAGAGAGCCTGGTTTATTCCAGTCATTTTAAACACAGTTTTCAGAGGGGAGGCAAAATGTTCAGCAGAGTGACTCTCAGCAGGCCTGCACACGGAGACAAATAGCACTCTACAATTGCATTGCTTCAGGCTTCTCCAGCACATTAAACCCACTCAGATGCTGGGCATGGAAAGCTGACCTGACAGCCTAGGTATGGAGATCTGAGGAGTTCGGGAAGCCGGTATGTTTAGACAACATAAACTTGCCCGCCTGCCTGCCTGCCTTTTCTTGCACCAGCAGAGGAGTTGTGCCAGTGAGGCACACACAGTTACAGTTGTCAGAAAGCATCGCAGTGCTCGGCTGCAGCCTCCAAGCTGGGAAAGGACAAAGGCAGATTTCACGATCCATCAGCAGCCTGCACTGTGAATAATGGGCTCCTTGTCCTTGAAAAATGAATAGCTTTGTTTCCGGTATTTAATTTTCGTTCCACAGATATTTACCACAAAAACACAGCATTTAATTAATCGAAGACTGAATGTTTGGCAACAATGTCATCAGGAAAGAAGGAGGCTGTAAGCACACGGGAAAGCTGATAGCAATGCTGTCAATGAATAACTCAGTAGAGTTGCCCTTTAGTGAAGGGATTTTATTCTCCCAGCAAAGGAAAAAAACGGAACCGTCTGCTGCCTCTTTGTTGAACAAGGAAGGGTAGGCTGAATGGGGCAGAGGCAGGGCCCTCTTTTTCCATCAGGGTTATGAGGAGACCTTTTTTGCTCTTGCCTCTAATTTTATTGGGAGGGATAATCTGGCAGAGGAAGAGACGTGATAGCACTGGGCCTGCTTTCCATGCTGTGCATCAAAAGGGAAGGTTTACGGTGAAAGGTTCTGCCTCAGGGTGCAGGGCTTGCCAGGGAATGGCAAAGTCCCTGGCACATGTGTGTCCATCCCTACCTTCATTCTGAAGAAAGTGATGCTGGTCAGCAGGTCTACTGTCGATTTCAAGTCCTGCAAGCGTTCCCTGCTGCTGGCTGGAAAGTTGTTCTGTGGGCAGGAAAGGAAATGCATGTCCAAAAGGGCAGTGAGGAAAACATACACCCAGGGGAGTGAAGGGGAATGTGAGACCCTGAGGCTCACAGCCCATGTTTGCTGCCCCAGATGGACAATATCATATCACACTGAGTAGGGAAGAAAAAGGGCGACAGTCTTGGATACAAGCCATTGCCCACCGCAGCCCCCAACCCAAACATATTTTCCATCCAGATCTATCATTTGCATATGGTATTAAAGACTAGGCAGGTGTGATGAAATCTAATGCCTTGTTCCTGGCCGAAGCTTGTATCCCGCAGCTTGGCACTGCATAACACTGCATAACACTGCTTCCCACAACAGCTCTAGCTGTCAGTACTGTTTCCCAAACTTCTAGTTTAGAATAAATCCTCCCGTGGGACCCAGTGGGTGGGGTACAACCTTGCTAGGGGTTTTTAGTCTCTTCTGACTGTTACAGCTTTAAGTGGGACACAGACACCCAAGAGGCTGCCAAGAACATACAAGATCTACCTGAATGGGGGGTCAATTTAAGGGGATGGAGGATGCCAAGTGCCTCACAACTACACAAACTTATGGAGGTAAACTCTGACACTCACACACACACCCTGCTACATCCATCCTCTTCTGAATGCAATCTCATATGGCAGCAAAGCCAATAATTCAATCCCATTCTGGAAAACAACAAGAGGCACTGACCCAGCCAGATTTCAATATACAAGGCATTATCTGCCTTCAGATCAGGACAGTGAGGTGAAAGAGAAAATAAAGTACCACCATCTTATCATGCTCCTCATAATAGATGTGAATACACCCAGTGTGGGAATACACATGATTCCCTCTGGAAGAAGCACACAGACAAAACTCGGCCCCTGCAGAGCTATTCAAAGCAGCTACGTTAAAATCTGGCTGAATATGAGTGACAAGAGAAGGTAAAAAGGGCCAGCAGATTCTTCTGGCCATGCCAGCTTCTGAGACAGTGAGAGTTTCCCTTCTCATTAACATCTCCAGGACAAGAGACACCTTTAATTAATGGCAGACTGTTTTCCTCTCAGCCATCCAAGGTACAACATCAGGAGTGCTTCGGGGACAATCAATTAAGAGCCCATTTATGCAACAGAGTCTTATCATTACAAATTAGATCTAATTACATTTTACTGCATCTGACACTAGGCTACTATTTTTGGCAGCAGAATGAACTAACATCTCATCCAAGGATTAACTAATTTTTTCCAATAATGAGCAGCATTATTCTACAATGTGTAATTACTGTATACAATTCCCGGAGGGCATTTCCTTGGACTGTTTCTAGCCAACAATGGGTGTGTGTGTATGTGTGTGTGTGCGCTAACAGAACTCAAAACTGCAAAATGATCACCATGAGCCAAATTGTGCGCTAGACAGTATTCCATCATGCAGAGGCTTTTGTGTTTGGGTCAATGGGGAGACATACTTGGGGCACTGGATGCAGGCAGGCTGTTTGTGAACTGATAGTAACAGTTGCAGCTGCAGCAGCAGCAACAACAACAACAACATGGTATGAAGCCCCACTCACATGAAGGGAGGAAAGCCTTTTAAGAGATGAAAAAGAGGTATTTCTGGAACACGCCTTCTTTGGTTAAATGTGATGCCATCCAACTCACCACAATGAAAACAGATGTCAAACGACTCTAATTAAGAGCCAAAGATGCATCAACCCTTTAGAAAGTAGAAACTTTTAGCTGATCCAAATTCTTAACCAGGGATGACAAGAATATTTATTAGAAAAATTTATCCATGGCAAGAAGGAGTGTCTCAACAAATTAATATACCCCACTGAAAAAATCAAACTCTGTTATCTCTAAACAAGAGTGAAAGGAAATGGTTCTTGTATTTTAATTGGGGTTTGGGGGGAAATATGGTATTTTGCACAAAATAATTCCATGAAATCTTTGTAGAAAGACTTCTGAAATGTGAAAATGATACCTCTCTCCATGCACACAGACTCCTGGAGGAAGAAAACTTTTTTCCTTATATGCAAAAATGAAAAAGTGGAGATTTGCATCCCCAGCCTTACAGACTGAAGGGCGCTTCCCTTCCTCATTAATTCCAGGAGAAATGAGAAGACCAGGCTTGGTGAATCAAGGTTTCAACTTTACTGAAAGAAATGTGTTTCTGTCCCATGCTGCAACAGAGCAGAATCTGAATGGGGCCCCATGTTCAGCATCTGTATGTTCTAATATAGTATCCTAGAAGTTGACAGAGTAATTTTCCATCCAAACAACATTGCTTGCAAATGTTTAGGTTAGCTCTCCAGGCCAGGCATCTAAACTGGCCTTCTACAGACAGCTTCCATGTAAACAATCCAGTTCTTGTTTCTTGCAATCAGAAAGCCCTTAACACTTTATGATTAAAATAATTTTTATTTACAGCTATTAAAATAATTTTTATTTAAAGTGTCTTCAACCAATTCTCATTTACATTTTTAACAATATATATTACCAATTCTATCTCCTCTCCCCACTTCTATCCCCCCACATATATTTCTGTTGATACTTCTACAATCCTTTTACACATTTTAACAGCTCTCTTGTTTTTCCTCCTTCTTGTATTTTTCTTAACCCTTATCTCACTATTAGTCTCTTTCTTCTTTTCAAAGACTGTGTTCTCATGTTATATACATTTTTGAGTTCTCTCTTATATTAATCATTATAGACATTTTAATGCATATTTCCTCATTGTTCCTTATCCAGATTTCATTTCTGAATCTATTTTTTTTTAGATTGTAAGCCTGAGGGCAGGGAACCGTCCAATTAAAAAGATTGTATGTACAGCACTGTGTAAATTTACAGCGCTTTATAAAATAAAAGTTAATAATAATAATAATAATTATTATTATTATTATTATATATTATCTAACCTATCTCTTAATATTGATATATCCAGAGTTGTCTTTTACTTTTTCCATATTATACATTTTCTTTTGTTCACCTTTTGTTACAATACTCTATAAATGATTCCCATCTTATTTCCTCCTCCTGATTTACATCCTCTTTCAGTAAAATCATCAGATTATCCATTTTTCTAACCTCCATTGATTTAGTTAACCATTCATCAATTTCTGGAATTTTGCTATCTTTCCATCTCTTTGCCATAGTTATCTTTACTGCAGATATCAAATATAAAATTTATTTCAGGGTTTCCCTTACTTTCGCTTCCTCTATCATATTTAATAAACACTTTATGGGTGGGGTGAGGTGGAGTGGAGCCACAACCAAATATTCTGGGTGCAATTCACAGACTATGTCCTCTTAGAATCACAGAGTTGGAAGAGCACTCAAGGGGCATCCAGTCCAACCCTATTCTGCCATGCAGGAATCTACAATCCAGTCCCTCCCTGTGACAGATGGCCATCCTCTGTTTAAAGACCTCCAAAGAAGGTGATTCCACCATATTTTGAGGCAACGTCTTCCACTGTTGAACAGCTCTTACTATAAGGAAGTTCCTCCTAAGGTTGAGGTGGAATCTCTTTTTCTGTAGCTTGCATCTACTGTTCCATGTTCTAGTCTCTGGAGCAGCAGAAAACAAGCTTGCTCCATCCTCAATATGACATCCCGTCTAATATTTAAAATGGGCCTTCGTATCACCTGTTAAACCTTCTCTTCTCCAGGTTAAACATATCCAGCTCCCTAAATTGCTCCTCATAGGGCATGGTTCCCAGATCTTAGCATGGGTGCATCCGTATTGGATTCTTCGGTGCACTAACTAGGTAGAATTCCAAGGCATAGCTGTGTTAGTCTGGAAAATCAGTATGCAAAAGGATTTTGTGGCTACGCTGTATGCAAAAGGATCTTTGAGACTAGCTGAAAGAGAGATGTTGGTAGGATGAGCTTTCGTAGACTTGAGCCTATTTCGTTAGATGCACAAGGAAGTAGGCTCATGTCTACGAAAGCTCATGCTACCAATTTCTCTCTGTTAGCCTCAAAGGTGCTACAACATCCCTTTGCATACTGGGGCTCATGAGTAGGAGGAAGCAGAAAAGTCCCTCCTCTTCCCCACCCTAAGCTGTCTGAATAGACCTTATTAGCCTGGCAAGGACCTCAGAGCTTCTTTGCTAGTAGAATTTTCAAGAAACCCACACTGACTCAGCACAAGGACACTGGCATCTATTCTCACATTTCAGAATGAATCCACCTGCCTCCACAGAATGTCTCTTTTTTTTTTTTTTTTGAGATGGAGAAAGAACCAAAGGTAAAGGGGAAATTACTCCCTCCCCCCAAAAAACTACCCTTGGTGTCCATCAGTCTCTCTCCTGAGCCATGGCTTTTTGAAAATCACCCAGAGAAAAAGGAGCAGGGCTGCACTTAAGAATGTCTCTCCCCCATTCACAGCTAAGCACCTCTGATTTTTGAAAGTGTGCAAGATCAGGCCTGGAAAGTCCTTGGGTGGGGGCCACCAGGAGGCAAGGCTAGAGAGGACAATCTTGCCTGAAACCAAGGAAAGACATAGCTGCTGCCATTCAAAATTGGCCACACTGATCTAGAGGAACTCCCAAGGACCTGGCCCAGTCCAAGGTGATCTTCATGAGCTCCCTTACCACCTGAGCCGGGATGCTCCTAGTTCATGTTTCCCATCAGCCTCAAGCACATACCAAGTGGCCTTTGACCAGCCACACACACAATGAAAATAAGCAAGCCAGCCTCATGTACAGACTGACAGGGAGAACGCGTGTGGAGCATCCTGACAGCTCTCAAGAG
The DNA here is from genome assembly GCF_019175285.1 of Sceloporus undulatus. Lineage (NCBI taxonomy): Eukaryota > Metazoa > Chordata > Lepidosauria > Squamata > Phrynosomatidae > Sceloporus > Sceloporus undulatus. Next base: position 331,835,957 of record NC_056523.1, on the reverse strand, counting down.
TGTAAGAGATCCTATGAAAAGCCCCAGTGCTTGCCCCCATTAGCACTCACCCGGTACATGGAGAGGTCAATGCGGAGGGAATTGTGCAGCTGGTCCAGGAGTTTCACAAACCTCTCTTTCTGTTTGCCACAGGAAAAGGAACAGAAGAGAAGAGATTAAACCTCAGGGGAGCTTCAAAAATTGCCTGACCTATTTCTAGGGTTAAGTTGAATTGGGGAAGGTCTCTCTGAGAAACAAAGGCACCCAACCAAAAGGATCATTACTTTCTGCATCTTCTGGGGACACTTGTGGCAGTGAAGAAGCCTTCATCTTACGAAGTGGCAACAGACCTGTCCCAACTATGTGCAACTTAATCCTCCACTAGTGGACACTCTCCCAGTAAAAGCACTTTATCCCCTCGACACAAGGGGAATACTGATCTTGCAGGGGAAAATACTAGATGTGCCCTCATTTATATACACCACCCTTGTACATGAAGAAAACAACTCTCATGGAGACTTCATTCCAGTACAGTGAAAAACATCTAGCAGCTTTGTTTGGAAGACCCTGTAGTCCCTGGAGATCTAGGAGATCTTGTTTTCTCAATACCCGTTTTCAGGGACTGCATCACCCCCAAGCAGGAAAGCGATGCTGAGAAGGCTCTTTGGTTTGGTTTTCCTATTTAAATCACTGAGCAGCACCATATAAGGAATTCTCAGCCTATTACAGTCATAGCCAGACACTGTCAAAATCCACTGTAGCAAAGTTCAAACATGGTAGGCCACTGGTGTCTCTAGAGCAAACATCTCTGTCAGCACCAAGCAGCTCACATAAGCCAGGAACAACCTGATTTCTCCTGACTCAAAGAGCTGCAAAATGGGACAGTGCTTCTTTGTGGCTCTAAACAGAACAACTGGCTCCATGAAAAGAAGAGGCGGGAGTACAGCAGATGCCACTACTGCAAGATCACTCACCCCAAAGTTGGAAGCAGAGAAGCGATCTGAGGCCGAGACGTTGGTGGAGGCGGTGGTGTGGGCATAGTAAGCATTGATGTTTGCCAGCAAGGTGCTCATCACAGCTGGCACACCAGGGCACATGTACTTGGAGGAGAGACAAGCAAAGTGCCTGCGGGGGCAGAAGAAACCACAGCCATCAGGTGTTGGAGGGGGGACACATATTGGGAACACTCCAATTTATCTCAGGGAAAGATGTAAGGAGATGGCCGCTTTAGTAAAAACATCCACAGCCATACAAGCATCAGAATCTGAGTTCTCTGTGCAGAATTTATTCAAGAACACAGGCAAGGGCTAACTGAAGGCTATTTAGTTGATTGTTCTCCTTCCTCATATTCTCAAGCTCATGCAAAAAATTCACAAGAGACCAGGCAGTAACAGACATGTCACAAGCTGAGAACAGAAATAGCTCCTCACCCCACCCCACCCCATACCTGCAAAAGAAAGGTCTCTGATTGACAAAAACAAGTGGTCCACACTGAAGGGAGAGGAAGGAAAGCCTGACTCTGTCTAACCTGAAGAAAATTCCATCCTGGACCCATAGCATGGCCACAAGCCAGACCTGAAGCATGTGCCGAGTCCCGCCTGCTGCTGAGTCACCCCAAAACAGACTAACAGCAGGAGTAAATTCATCCACTGCACATCCTGAATGCAGCTGGGATGAAACCTGATAGTCCCAATGCAACAAAAATAGGTCCAAAGTTTATGTATGTGTGTGTCATGAATGAGGGGACCATCACTCACTGCCCCCCCCCCCCCGGCCAGCAAGCCACAGTGTGATGTATAACAACCCAACTCAAGCCTCTTATGCACTGTCCTATGAACTCTCCTGGGAACCTGCTAAACTGAGGCTATCGTACTTTGGCCACATCATGAGAAGGCACAATTCATTAGAAAAGACAATGATACTGGGGAAAGTGGAGGGAAGTAGAAAGAGAAGAAGACCACACACCAGATGGATAGACTCAATTAGAGAGACTATGGTTCTGAGTCTACAGGACCTGAGCAGAGAGGCAGAGGATAGTGGGGCCTGAAGTCATCTCATTTACAGGGTCACCATGAACTGCAGTTGATTTGAAGGCAGTTAACAACAACAGAGAAGGACACAGGTAATGAAGAAGCCCCTGAAAACTTCCTGCTGGATATGGATTCTCAGTGCCAGCTATTCAGAGCCAGGTGCCCAGGTGTGAGTGATGATGGGTACTGTAGTCCAAGAGGTCTCTCCTTCTCCCCAGTAAGCCACCGGGGTTCAGGGGCTGCCCTGCTCTGCCTCAGGCCCTTCTGCTCCTGCTGGGCCTCTTCTTCCTCCGTTTGCAGAAGGAGCCCCACCTCTTCTCCCCTCCAGCATTTCCCCCATCCTGCCCGCCACGGGTGCCAATGCTCAAAGCCTTACCCAGCCTCTCCTCTTTGTTGCCGGATCTCTCTTAATTAGCAAGGGCTCCTCTCCCGTCACGTTTTGTAACGCAGAGCCCCTTTCAAGCACAGTTTTTCCTTATTTATAACCATTTTTGCTTTGATTGTTTATTTTAATCATCTCACAAGCACAAGTGCTGATGGAATAATTTTTGGGACTGTGGGGATTTTCCCCCTTATCTTTTCCCCTTTGCACTTTAATGAGAGCAATTAAATGAGAAAATGCAAATGAGACCATTTCCTTCCTGAGGAAGGCAGGATTTGCCCAAAGGAGTTAAGAAGCTCTCTGGGCCTCCCAAGATATGCTGGGATCCTGCAGCAGCAACAGGAGTTGATGTGGTGATAGGGGGAGGCAGTGCAAAATGCTGCCTGTTGGCATCCCAACTCTTCCCTCCTTCTCCTCTCTGGGCCAAAAACACAGTGAAAAGGTGAGCCAGAGAGGGTAGAAAACTTCCGCCTCGTACAGAGAACAACAAGGGCTGGGTGAAAGGAACTGGCTCAGGTCCAACTACCTGAAGGACCGTATCTCCCTAACTGAGCCATCCTGGGCCCTACAATCTTCACTGGAAGCCTTTCTCTTGGTCCCACTACCTTCCCAGGCATGTTTGGTGGGAACACAAGAGAGAGATTTCTTGGTGGCTGCTCCCAGGCTTTGGAACCGCTTTCGGGGGAAAGCTGGGAAGGCTCCCTCCTTGGTATCCTTCCACTAACAGGTGGAAACTTGGCTGGATTTTAGAAACTGCTGCAAGGGCTTTTAATACTGCTCTGACTTTTTAATGTACAGCGGACCCTTTGTTATCCGCTGGGGTTTGGTTTCAAGATTCCCCGTGGATAACAAAATCCGTGGATGCTCAAGTCCCATTAAATATAATGACATAGCAAAATGGTGTCCCTTATAAAAAATGGAAAATCAAGGTTTGATATTTGAAATTTATACTTTTTTTTAAACATTTTCAAACTGTGGATGCTTGAATCCGTGTATAAAAAATCCTTATTATAAGCAGGGCCAGCTGTATTAGTTTTTAAAAGTTTTGATTGTATGAACAGTTTAATTGAATTTTAACAGTAACTTTTTGTATGTACATTTGTGTTTTTATATGCATGTGCTTTACTTTTTGTAAACCACACTGAGTCCCAGGTTGGGGAAAAGGTGGGTTATACACCTTCATCCCCACCACCATCATCATACCAGCTTTGGAACAAGAATCTCCATCATTCACAACCATGTACAGTTTTGGGAAGAAAGAAACAGATAAAACAACAGCACTGTTTTTGAACAGTGGATCTAGCATGTCTCCTATCCCAGAAGCCTCTCCCTTGCAACCTCCTGGTTTTGACTGCCTTCCATGGTATCACGTGCCACATGCATGCCGCTCTAACCCACAAACTCAGGGGGGCTCAGGGGAGGTTTCGGAATAAGGCAGGGACTCACGTCATGGCCTGATAAATAGATTCAATGCCGTAACGCATGGCAAACTCGTCCACGATCTCTTGTCCTGTCTCATCGAAGTAGACTTTCCAGGCATCGTCCCCCTTGGCTTCTGGGATCTTCACCACACTGTTTCCCTGGACATCTGTCAGGTGGTGGAAGAGGTTCTAGAACAGAAAGGGAGAGTCAACCCTGAAGAGGCCAAAGCTCAGCTAAGGAAGGGGCTCCTCCATCCCTCTCAAGCACAGCCTCATTCAGCTTGACCCAGCAGACAGTGGGACACACTGCAGCAGTTTACAGTCTATTTCTCACTGATGGCTGATGTAGGTGGCCTCAAGCAAGGAAAACACAATGGCAGCTGTGGGAGGCTAGAGGGCTGCACTATCTCTCCGGCAGACCTTGGAGCAACAGCAAGTGACCAGTAGTAACTTCCTGGTTTACAAAAAGGGACAAAAGTGTGGCCAAAAATGACCCCAAGGTTCCTTTGGGAGCACTTGGGGAGCATTTTGGGGTACTCGGGGCTGCACTTTGTCCACCTCTAACTAAAATGTATATCCTGGTAGATAAAATGTATGCTTGCTTTAGCATGGGACTTGTAGTGGCTGCTTTAAGCTGTAACATGGAGCATTCCTCTTTGGTCTTGCCATTCTCCCAATTAGATATTTGCTTTTTTGGGGTGAAAGATGGTCAAAGAATGGCCAAGAGATAGATAATCAGCCAGTTTCTCATGGGACTGGCATCTAGGAACCCTATTGAGCTTACATTCCACTTATCATTGTGTTCTCAACTGTGTTTTATATTTTAACATGTTGTACTCCACCTCAAGCCTTGAGCAGAGGTAGGAATCATCATCATCATCATCATCATCATCAGACATCTCAGCTACCACCATGCTATATGCTGAAAAAGTTATGATGCAGTGTTCTACTTTATGCTGAGAGAGTAGATAGGCCTTTTCAGAAATAATACCTAGGAAAGCCTTTTTTGGTGCATGTAAACAGTTATAAATTGTAGTCCAAATCTCATTGGTGGTGTTCAAGGCAGATTGTTCAAGGCAGGAAAGAAAAGGCCTCTATGTGCTGTTAAAAATTTTTGAAAAAAGATTTTTGCCTTCTTGTAAGTAACCTGGATCTGACTTTACCACTTTCCTGAGATTTCCAAACACCAAGATCAAGGGCCAGAGAATACATAAAACATGTAGGCAATGCTACTTGCTGGCCATCTTTCTTCCTTACACTGCTCTGAAATACCTGCACTGCATTCTGACAGTGTTCTCTTTGTTCATTCATATCCCTCCAAAATTTGAATCCCCACTCTGCCATGAAGATACTTTTTAAAATCTTTTCTTTTATCTGTTATATTTTTAATGCTTTAAAACTGTTTTGTACTTCAGTGCCATTTTTAATATGTATGAATCAGTGTTTTATTGAATTAGTCTAAGACCATTTCAAATTGCCATTTTTAACATGTTCATTCAATTGCTTTTAAACTGGGTCTGTGTGGTGGGTCTTCTTTTTTTTTTAGTATGTTCTCTTTTATATGTGTTGTAAACTGATTTGGTTCATACACTGAGATGAAAGGTGGGATAGAAATTAAATAAATATATAAACATAAAACAAAGTTTTCACTGGGCGACCCTGGGCCAGCTACTCTTCTTCAACTCAAAGGGTGCGTTCCCACTATGATTTAAAGTGAATCGCTGATCAGGGTATATGACCGTCGTTCCCATTGGAAACTGGCACCGATCCTACTTTGATCAATTTCTGTTGTGATAAATGCAATAAAGCTGTTTTTTCAAGACACTAGTTTCCTAGCAGTTCTTTTGAAAAGAATCGATTCCGAAGCGTGTTCAACAAGTAGGAACGACGGATCCGAATCGCATCATTCTGGAAGGGAGGGACAAATGGCAGAGCGGTGTTTACCATCCCACCTCAGTTTTTGGTAGATCTAACATTCCCCTCCCCTTTCAGCGCTGCCTTGTGGTGTGACCTAAGGGTGCGTGATTTTTTTTAAAAAATAAAATTGATAGACAATTTGATTCATTGATTTTACAACTGCTTGCAATCAGTGAGGCAAGCAACTGCAAAACGAATGAATTTAATCTTTTATCCATTTTTTAAAAATAAAATTAATATAGAAGATTCGATTCATTGATTTTGCAACCCCTTGCCTCACTGATTGCAAGTAGTTGCAAAATCAATGAATTGAATCTTCTAGCAATTTATTATTGCTGCCTGGGCTGCCGCTTATGTCACTGATGACGCACAGATGATTGACGTGCATTTTGAAGTGAAAAGAAGCAGTTTCCCACTTTCACAGTGGGAATGATGGACCTTTTGGAATCAATTTACCAACAAGGAGCAAAGGCAAATCACACACTGGTTTAAATGTAAGTGGGAATGAGCCCAAGAGAGATAATGATAAGCAGTGCCCATGATATGGAATCATATGCTTCTTTCTCCATTTGACCAGCCACATTCAGCACAGCAGCAACCCTCAAATGAGCTGTTTTCTTTGACCTTCCACTTCCCATTGCACTCCTGCCAGAAGCAACAATGAATCCCTGACTGGGAGAGAAGACAATGGCACCCCGTTCTCCTACTCTGATAGTCAGACATGGATAGAGAAAATCATTGCCCCATGCCACTGCAAACCTTCCACCCCATCCCATGCTTCAGCTGCCTGAGATCTAGAGATACCCACCACTGAGATGTTTTAAGCACCATACTGTTAAGTACCAAATGCTTGGAGCACATGACAGAAATAATAAACACCACATCTAACAAACCTGAAAATATTTCTGTACCTGGAAATTAAGTTTTCAAAGTTCTGCACTAAACAGGGAAAAAAATATTCCAGCTTTTCCGAGCTGTTTTTAACTCCTTTGCAAGTATTATTTTAAAAAGCTCACCTGGATACTGTAATCCAACCAAACAAAGTTTGCTAGGCTCTGCCTTCAACAGTACCATAGCTGCACCAGAGCAGCCCTACAGCAACAGGGAGCCAAGAATACAGAGATGTGTGTAATTTTCAAGACAGCACACTTGCTCTGAGATTCCTCTTCTCTGCCCTGAGAACTGAGGAAGAGAATCCAGGCCCTAAGATCTGGGAACCTACCAGTGTCCAGCATGAAATGGGCTTTCTCTGGAGCAAAGCCCAGAAAGAATCCCCAGTTCCTAAGGAACCCATCTCTTGGATGGGATAATCAAAAATGTAGGTGGCAGAGGCTGGGGAAGGAGTTCAGGAAGCTTGGATAATGGTGATTTAGCTAGGTTTTAATCACTTGCTAACTTCTGTGAATGCTGCCATGGTTAAGCAAAGGAATTTCCTTCCATCCTTCCCCACTGACCACAAATCAGTTCTGAACTCCCAGCCTTCTTGGACTGAGCAGGGACAATTTTCATCTGCTCCTCACCTCCAGGAGTGAACAGGCCAACAATTCATGTGTGTATGCCTGCACACGCAGAAGCCTTTACCAAGCCCATTTCTACAATTACAAAGCTGGCAATATATGAAGTGGGTCCAGGCCAACTTGTCACAGCTTCTTGAGCTCTCTGAGCACCTATCTTTCCACATTCATAAGGAGCAAAATTATACCTGCTCAAAAAAGCAAAGAAGCTGGGGATTTTAACCAGATCCCTCAGCCTGCTCTATGGAAGCCAGTGCAGACGTCACCTGTAGGCCATGTAATGGTTGCTGCTTGTTTGAGTCACAGCAACAGCTCAATGCAGCCATTACACTCAGAGGCCCACATGCCCAGCCTTCTTTGGCAGTCAGACAAGAGGCAGGAAAACACTCCAGGTACCAGACTGCAAATCTATCCTGTGGGCACTACAGCAATATTTGGACTAAAATGTATACCTGTAGCCTATCCCAATTTCTCTTCCCATTTCTCTTGAAGTCACAATGCCAGGTGGGGTTTAATGTGGTGAGAATTCAAGCTAAGATTATCAGAGTCAGAGGAATCATCATGTGAGAAGCAGATTTCACAGCATGGTGTTTCTTTTCACGACAGGCAGAAAGGCTGGATTACTGGCTCCTGCTGCAGCCTACCTCATGAAGGCACGTGTACTGGACATGGTAGGGAGCCACCTTCTCTTCGCCTTTTATCTCCACGTTGATCTGCAGGCGGATGGCCCCCGACACAGCAGACTTGTCCGTCCTTTTTTCTAGAAGAAGAAATCAATGTGCTGAAGATATGAACCTCTCTCCTCATGGGACAAATTCAGTCAAGCAAACCCACCTTTTCTCTCCTTCTTTTAAAAGACCACCCTGGATCACAGTAAGACAATCTCTCTTTGACTCAACACAACCAAGCACTGCTTTCCTTCTACAACAGGGGACCATTCTACTAAGAGGAGCCTGAGGATTGAATGCACTCAGGGCCCTGGAATGGCTCAGCAAAAAGCTGTGGGGACACCTCAGGAGGGAGTTTTGATTCCTTAGTGGGTACAAGCAGCCTTCCTTGTCAAATTTTGCAGTTCCTGGACCTGGGGAGCAATGCACGTGAAAAGCGAGAAGCCCATCCATCTGAAGGATTGCCTGGAAAGGCTTCCCTGTCCTTCTGGTCCCTTCTGGAAGAACTGTGGCAGGAAAGCAGAGCCGAGCCTGAACAATTCTTGTTGGCAAACAGGCCCACCCCCAAATTCAGGTGCCATCTATCTGGAGTCATGCAGGAGAAGGGAGGGTGCTCCTCTCCTCTCCTCTCCTCTCCTCAGAAGCCAGACTCTCTACCAAATATTGCTCCTTTGTTGAGACAGGAAGCAATGAGAAACAGAAGGGTCAGGGCATAACTTGTGCCCACACAAAACACTCTCCTGTGTGATTATTTGCTGCAGTTGTTCCCTTGCCTGTCTGCCTGGTAAGAAGGAAAGGCCTAGTTCGCCTGAGTTCAGGTGGAGACTCAATTGCGTCCATGCTCAGGTGGTAGCAGATGCAGGTACCAGAGGTTAGGGCAGTAATCAAAACCACTGGATCCTCCAGGACTGCACAGAGTAAATCTGTCCCTGCATTCTCACTGAAGTGATGAAAACCTGACCTTCCCTTTGCAAAGCAAAACTCCTGGTTACACTTACTAAATACATGGTTCAATCAAACCTCCTTCCAAAAACCATCCAAAGCAGCACAGGTGGGGAAAGAAGCTACCTGTTAGATGTGTTTAAGATTGTGCCATTATAGTAGGGGTGTCTGACTATGGAAAAACAATACAGGAAGCATCTCACATGAGCAGCACCAGGACCAAGGGGCTGAACAGACCAAAACAAGCCTCAATAATCCAACTACGAAAAGTGAAATTCTTAAACAAACTGCTTAGGACTGCACCTCACCAGCCATTGAAGCAATTCTAAGCTGGGACTGAGGTTGAGTCTGTTGCAGAAGAAAAGCATCCCCCTTTCCTACTTGAACCCTTGCCCACCAACTAATGAGCCCCAGGACAAGCCTGTCAGGTCTGCCAATGGGCCTCATGTGAGGTGGCCTCATGGGCTAAGTGGGTAGACTGAGGTTGCTCCAATCAACCACCCACCCATTCCATTCCTGGTGTGTTTCTTTCTTCTTCTTCTTTTTTATAAATTTTATTCATTAAAAAAAGAACAATAATCAAATTCTACCATATATAAAGTTCCTAGTGTGTTTCTGGAGTAAAATACTAGCCTTCTCTGACTACAACCTACTGTCGTCTGATATTCTCTGTCTTTATTGGTATCTCTGTCAGACTCCTTCATTTTCTCCACACAGGATGATTTGGAGACCTATTAATGTGAAGAACTTATTTGTAAAGATGAGACCATAATAGGTGAAGTCTTGCTCCTGCTTCCCCCACCAATGTCTTCCCCTAGGGTCATTGCTCTCTGGTTTAAAAATGAACAATCCTCAGCTTTCCAAAACCAGGCTATGATCCTTCATAGCTCCTGTCTACCTCAAGTGAAAGAAGCATCGGCTGGAATGCCAGAACACCTAAGAGACTCACCGAGGTTGTACCAGACATCCATCTCTCCACTCAGGGTCCGCACTTCGATTATGGTCTGCCCTAGGAAGTCATCGGACTCTCGTTTCAGCCTCTGCTTCACCCGGGACTTGATGTCATCATCCTCATCCCAGACCCGCACTTTGATGCGATCGGAGGAATTATGGCACTCACTGCAAAAAGGATGGGAAGAGGGGGAGTCAGGAGCAAAAAGCTAGACTCTTAATCTAGCCATCTTCAAATGCCTGAAGGAACATGATGTAGAAGATGTGGCAAGTTTCTTTTCTGCTGCTCCAGAGACAAGAATATGAACCAATGGAAAAAGATGATAAGAAAAAGGATTCCACCTAAACATTATGAAGAACTTCATGACTATAAGAGCAGACTGACTGTGTAATAGACTGTCTTGGAGGGTGGTGGAGTCTCATTCTTCGGAGGCCTTTAGACAGAGGTAGGACAGAAGGCATCTTTCAGGAGTTCTCTAGCTATGTGTTCCTGCGTGGTATGGGGCTGGATTAGATGAACCTCAAGCTCCCTTCCAACTGTATAATTCTATGTTGAAGATGGAGCCAACTCATTTTCAGATGTTCCAGAGACAAGAACATGAACCAATGGATTAAGAACAGATTCCATCTAAACATCAGGAAGAACTTCATGGTGGTAAGAGCTGTTAGACAGTGACACAGCCTTCCTCAGCTAATGGTTTGTCTCCTTTGCAGAAGGCTCAGGAGCCAACAGTATCAAATGCCCACTCTCCTTGCAGGGGCTCAGAAAGGGCAAGCGATGGAGAGGATGGCACAAAATGCTGCCCAGGGATACATACAATGGGAGCCGTGACTCATCATAATGAACCCTGGCAACGACCTGGCCTCCTCCAGAGGAAAAAAGCGTGGCCTGAACCGGGGCACGATGCCCATGCAGGCAGCTTTGGAATTTAGTCTTTTTAAAGAATAGATGATCTGTTGCCAGGCAACCAGGAGAATATGAAGAAAAGGGAAGAAATGGGTCAGGAGCGAGAGAGCCGTGGGGCTTCGTCAATCAGAGCAGTGGCAGGGATGTGGCATTTCCCCACGCCTCCCTCACGTATCCGCCTGCATTTGGCCTTCTGTTGCCGCTTATTGTGATTTGGGGCTCATTAACTGGCACCTTTTAAACTCCTGCCAATTTGCACAAAAAATGTTACGGCTCAGAGCACACTAAATGGGAATCACTTCTCCTGGCGAGCCAGGCGGGGTGAGAGTCCAGAGACATCTCTGCCATTGAGATCTACTTGGCAATGGAGATCCTTTTGGATTCATGCACCCCTGTCTCCTGGCCCTCCTCATGGGGTGTCACAGCTCCCTTGGTACTTTCTGTCAGGACAACATGGCAACCTCCCACCATATCTCCTTCCAGCTTCTTTGGAAATGGTATTTCCCACACTAAATATTTGTTCATGGGGAAGAGACTGAAAGCTCACACACAAACATACCGTGCTTCGTAGCAGCTCTGCTCACTTAAGGTGAGAATTTAGTAAAAAGTGCAACCACTATGAGTGGGCTGTAAGTTGTTAGGGCTTTGGGAGCTGCAAAAAACACCCTTGTTTTGGTCCCATCACCTTCAAAAGTAAGACTATTGATGGCCAAGGGAAAATGGCACTCCCTTTCCAAGGAGGTGATGCGAACACTTTCTTTATTGCCCCTTGCCAGCAGGCAAAGACCCTGCTGTTCGGAAAAGGCCTTCAGGCAACTACTTACTGCAGCCACTGCCTTGAAGAGATTTTTGTGCTCAACTTCTGGTACTTTACTGCTTGTTCATTATCTGAGTGGCATTCTTAAAGTCTTTAAATTGATACTTTACTAGTATGATTCACTTGTATTTGACTGGTATTTCATTGGTACCCTTTAAATTATGTCAGAAACCACCTACTAAGGAGAAAGTCCAGATATAAATCAAACAAATAACAAAGGAGCAGAGGAGCCGCAATCCTGTTTTGCCCAATGCCCAGAAAACAAAGCAAGTGGCTCTCCGGGATTTCAGATAGAGGCCTTGTCCAGACTTGCCAGATAAGCATTTTTGAAAGAGGGGTCTTAGTGTTACGTATTTATGCACTGGATGTATACCCCACCTCTGCACCAGCTTTTCTCTCCTGGAGAAGCCAGATGTTGGGTGGGTGCTACCAAAAAGTGAAGAGATGGTGTTCTTGGACATTTGAGAAAGCTTTTCTGAGCTGACAGTTTACTTTGTTCAGCTTCATGAACAATGTGCGTATGCACACACGCATGTATGATGGGATGGACATGGTAGACTTAGGTCTCTTTCTCTGTTTCTCTCTCTCGTTCTCAAGCATTACCTGCTGGAGCTTATTTTAAAAAGTGGGTCAGTGTGAAATTCTTCCAGCCACATGACTACACAACTGGATCCATTCTGAAGTAAAACTGTCCTCTGTGTCAGTTAGAAGAGAGGAGATGGCCCCCTGCAGCTGACAATCGATATCCGGCATTGAGGGAGGCAGCTGCACATAACAGATTTGATTACCATTAAATCGCCCAGAACTAGCCAGCTGGGTAGTTAACTATCATGGTAGTGTTTGAAGGCTTCTGCTTGGCTCTGTAATCTTTCTTGCCAGAGCCTGGCCTATTATCATGCCCAGCATCTCTCTGAAATCCTGTGTTTATGTGTGATTATTCCTCTGATAAGCTACGCTTCCAAACTTCCCCCTTTGAGACATTTACATCTGGCAACGTCAGCCGAGGTGAGAGGCATGCAAGACTCAGCTCCACTTCCAGCCTAGCGGGCAGGGAGCTCTTCTGCTTCCCAAAGCTTTGCTCTGGACAGCCAAAATTAATCAGTCTTCCTAGTCAAAGAACAAGGTTTCCTAATTAGGATTTGGTTTGGATCAGAACAGCAAAATGCATTCAAAGAGCAAAGGGTTCCCATGGGAGAAAGCTGAGCGAATGAGCTCTGGCCGACCCAGGTTCACTTCACCCCTTCTGGAGCAGGAAAAGCAACTCAGTTTTATTTACTGCATCTGTGCCAGGGCCATGAATAGATGGGAGGGCAGCTGATCCCTGAGGAGAAAGTTCCCCCTTCAACAGAGTCTTTGGACCTGTCCCAGTCCCTGGTGCTCCCGCTCCACACTTATTCTTTTTCTCTTTCTCAAAAACCATGTTGCAGCAAAGACTGTAGAGTGGTAGCCAAGCTCTCCTCTGGGAGATAAGCCATGATCAGCAATCAGCAAGACCAGAGCAGCCACCTGGGGAAAGGGCCTTAGCCACTTTGGCAGCCCCTTCTTGCTTGCAATGCAGCTTCTTCCCTTTCAATAACTCCTTCATCGGCTTAAAAACTTGCCTGTGTAGAATCATAGAATCACAGAGTTGGAAGAAACCCAAAGGGCCATCCAGTCAAACCCTCTGCTGTCTAGGAACTCACAAACAAAGCATCCCCTGACAGATGGCAATCCAGCCTCTGTTTAAAGACCTACAAAGAAGAAGACTCCATCTCGCTCCAAGGAAGTGTGTTCCACTGTTGAACAGCTTTTACTGTCAGGAAGTTCTTCCTAACGGTTAGGTAAATCTCTTTTCTTGTAGTTTGAATCCATTGCTCTGAGTCCTATTCTCTGGGGCTGCGGAAAACAAACTTGCTCCAGACTCAATATGGCATATCTTCAAATATTTAAACAGGGCTATTACATCACCTCTTAATCGTCCCTTCTCCAGGCTGAACATCCCCATCTCCCTAAGCTGCTCCACACAGTGCTTGGGGGTTTCCAGACCCTTCATCATTTTGGTGGCCCTCCTCTGGGCATGCTCCATCTTATCAACATCCTTTTTTGAAATGTTGTGTCCAGAACTGGATACAGTAGTTGAGGTGAGGCCTAACCAAAGCAGAATAGAGTGGCACTATTACTTCCCCTGATCTAGATGATATGCTTCTAGGGTCAATAGAAGGCTCAATGTTTCTCAGGCTATCTCAAGCATGGGACTGGCAAATTACTTTATCCCAGTGGGCCAGAGACCAACACCATATCTGAACCCCCCTGGCTATAACTGTTTCTTTCTTTCCTGGAAATTCACCAGGGACTGGAAAGCTTGTGGCTCAAGGACTGGCAACGACCCAGGGCCATCACTTTGAGTATCACTGCTTTAGATGAAAGGTCACTCACTACAATGCTGAAGCAAGCCCAAAAGTTTCTGCTTGGCCTTTGCCACATCAGCTGTGGGCATTAGCCCGTCCTGTTCAAATCATGTCCCTTCACTTGGTCTACAACTGCTCAAAGCAGACAACGGATTCTGTAGAAGAATCATAGAATCATAGAGTTGGAAGAGACTACAAGGGCCATCCTGTCCAACCCCCTGCCAGAGCAGGGACATGGCCTTGACTTCCTGCCCTTCCACATATTTGGGGTATTCCTCAGTGAAGTTCGGCTCCAGCCAATGGCTTCCCATGGCTCCCTTTCTGCTCACCTGACCACATTGGCCCAAGAAAGGCCTGATTCTTGGGAAAAGAACACCAGCAAAAAGCCTGACACAAAGCAGTATGCCCAGTATGGGCACATGGGCATTTGAATGCCAGTTTGCTGCTCTGCCAACAAAGCCTTCCTCTTTGCCCTGTACAGATTTCATGATATTCAAAAGAGCCCAGATAGAATGCTTTATGCCTGAGTGGCTAATCCCCTTTCCAAACGGAGTCTTTCTTTCTTGCACTGGGAAATATGATGGAGGAACTATCCTATCTCCTGCTTCTGTCCTGAAGCCAAGTGGAACTTCAGCAAAAAGACAACACCATCAGGACATGGCAAAGTTATTTTTAAAGTTACCCAGCAGGTCTCTTCCCTGCCCATACCTTCTCAGTGTCCAGAGAAAGACCAGGAAGTCTCTCTAATCCCTTTGAAAGAGACCTGGAGGGCATCTTTGGGACACTTGGGGTACAAAATGTAGCCTCACAGATAAAAATTTTGGGGTACACTGGCCACTAACCTAAACTAGCCTCAGAGGAGAAAACAAAATAGAAACAAAAACCATTGAGATTGAATATTAAATGAAAGAGATCCAAGGCAGTCTAGTAATCTAACAGGGTGAAAGAACACTTAAATTGCCGTTGCAAGTTGGTGTTGTGAGTTTGCACTAAGAGTGTGTTAATGCATGAAGCATGATAAATCTTATTTGGGAAAAATTAGCCCCCTGTGAGACAAGATATCTTTCTTTTAGGAAAGAAGAACAAATTGGTTCTCATGTTCCTAAAGTAGCAGAACCACGCAGAAGCCAAATAAAGAGTGAGATTTGTGACAATGGCCAAAGGCAATGTTATTTTCTCTGCCTCGTTTGGTGATAAAATGGATGCCAGTTAACTCAATATCGGTTTCCTATTTTTAAGAAGGGTAAATGGGACCCCCAATTGCTAGTTACATTAAAACTGAATAGGCTGGGAGATGGAGCACCAGATGGCCACTGAAGCAGCTATAGAAGCAAATGAAGTGGTTAAGATTTGGTTAAAATTACTGCAAAATTTTAAACCATTAGTCCTTTGTGGTGCATCTTATACTTTACAAAGACCAAGGCTAAATTATTAAATAATTGTGTCCTTGACATGGGTGGCAAAACTCAACACTTTACCTTACACTTATAACAACGGCCCCTGGTCTGGCCACTGCTGCCCACCCAGGACACACTTGGGCCATTCTTCCTGGAGGCTGCCTATGGTCGCAAACTCAGGAAACCAAGGAAAATAACTGCATGCATTAAGGCTGCTGCCACACTGCAGAATTACTGTGATTTGACACCGCTTTAACTGTTATGGCTCCACTGTATAGAACACTGGGAATTGTAGCTTGCTGTGAGACCAGAACTCTCTAGCCAGAGAAGGCTAAACAGCTCACAAAACTAGAAACCCCCGAATTCCACAGCACTGAGCTGTGGCAGTTAAAGCGGTGTCAAACTGCATTAATTCCTACAAAAAGCTCCCTTCACCGACACGCCATGGCTCCTTGCGGTTCCCCACGAGCCGAGTGGGAGGATGAAAGGGGAAAACAGGGGACAGGGAAAGGTTTAGGAGGCAGTGACCTTCAGATGAAGACATCTCAGCATTGTGAGCCTCATCAAGCAAAGTGGATCTGAAGACCTCCTCAGCCTTAATTAAACAGTAAACAGCAACAACAACTTGGGGGCATTTCTTGTTAACTTGGCAACCACTTTGCTGGCTAACAAAGCCTTGAATGTTTCCAAAGCCACTGTGCTGCCTGCCAGATTTCATTCCATTTGGGCAAAGACGCGGTTGTTACTCCTCCATAGAATGGAGACACTCCCTCGAGGTGTCCTTCTGTCCTTCCTAAAGCAGGCGTAGATAAAGCATGAAGCCTTTATGAGCCAGGCAAGAGAAAACCAACCACTCATCTAAACTAACGAAATGCTTTTCCGCATCATGCGCCCCCGAGGGAGAGGGAAGCGGAATTAATTGCCATAAAGCAAGCCAAAAAAGAGGAGGAGAAGTTCTGAAGAAAGAGATAAGCAGTAAAAAATAAAAATAAAGGGCTGTTAAAATGGATGAATCCTCATCGCTGTCAGGAGCTCTAGCAAGCGGGATGATGATGAAGGAACACGGTGCCAGGCAAAGGCTTCAGGGGCCGAGCAAGACCAGTGGAGCTGCCACAGAAAAGACACTCCTGCCCCACCAAACCCACAGTGTTTGGCTGTAGGGCATCCCAAGAAAAGCCTCAACAGGAGAATGCTACACAGTGGCTTTTCACAAGGAAGAAGTCAGTCCCTCGTCCCCAGCCAACTGGCTCAACTGGCCAACTGAGGGTCCAGAGCAGTACTCTGGACTGAACAAACTGCAAACCGACTGATCCCCAGCCAAAATACTGGCGGCCAGGCTCTAAAGGAATCCAAGTCTGCAGATCTTTCTCACAGGCAACCTGAAGCACAATGCTCTGCAGTCACTGAGTCTGGATGGACCAAAGTCTGGATGTTTGTGATGGGACCATTCAGAGTGGGACAAAGAGACACATGCGAGACCAGCCCAAGAGCTTCATGCAATGGAGGCAACTTAGGCATCCATCAGAAGTTGGATCCAAAAAGCACCCACAGGCTGCAAGACCTCCTCTTTAAGGGGAAGGGCAACCCCAACCAGAAAAGGCCAAACACCACTTTTCTAGTTCAGTTACATCTGTGACAAAGAGCCAGCAAGGTGTAGTGTTTTGAGTGTCAGACTAGGACTCTTGGATTCAAATCCATGCTCACACACAGAAACCCACTGGGTGATCTCTGAAGAAATCCTTTTAGAAAGCCAGAGTGGTGTAGTAGTGTGAGTGTTGGACTAAACATCTGAAAGACCAGAGTTCGAATCTCCTCTGCTCAGCCATGAAGCCCAGTGGGTAGCCTTGGGCAGGTCAGCTTCAGAGGAAGGAAAAGGCAAATCTCTTAAATGCCAGGGTGGTGTAGTGGTCTGCATGTTGGACTAAGACTATGGAGAACAAGGGTTCAAATATCCACTCAGTCATGGAAACTCACTTGGTGACTCAGAAAAAATGACACTCATTCACTTAGAAGAGAGCAATGACAATCCTTCTCTCCTTCATCTCTATCCCCAGTTTAAAGAAATCCTTTTGGTGCTTTCTGTTGATGTTTCAACCTTTCTAAGTAATTTGTGTCAACTATAAACTTTACCACCACACTGTTCTCCCTCAGATCAGGACAAGGGAAAAATATCTCTGGATAAATAAGCAGGTCCAGAGATGTTTTTTAAAGAAGCAATCGCCTCCTCTAATATGACCAGCACACCCTCTCTCTCCAATAAGCTTTCTTCACTTGATGAAGAAGCCAGTGGCATTTTGAAAGTTTGCATACGTTTTGTGCATTTTTGCTAGCTAATAAAGGTATTGCTCTTCACCTCCTCTGTATCACAAGTATTGAAGTCCAACAACATCGGGAGGCCCACAAGTTGCCCCAAACTAAAAGCACCCAATAATACCAGCAAACATTTCTGACCTCTCTTTATTATTACTTCAGGGCAGAGGAAGAATCAGCTGGCATTTTCTTCCACATAAGTCTGCCCATTTTAGATCTTTAGAATTGGGTCTCTCAGTCTGGCTACTGTCACTAGCCCTGGGGGCTAGACTAGTTCCTCCCTGCTCTCTCTTCACTGGCAACTAAAGGGCCTTTTCACTCATACCAGTTTTCCACAATTAACTGGGTGTGCAGAAGGACCTTTTAATAGATCTTGTACTATTGCTCTCATGCTTTATGCTTTAAAATGATTATTTACTATCAATTAACACTGTTTTAATAGGACAGTTTATTTAACTGTTTTTAAAAACTTCATTTTAAAACCATCATTGCTTTTTAGATGTACTTTGTTTTAATTTATGCTGTGCATCCCATGTTGGGAGAAAGATTGGATACTGACTGACCAAAGACTATTTTCCTCTGTTCTTGAGAGACAAGTCACATCCTATTACTGTATATTTTTGTGGGAGCAATGTTTCGTACTCCATCCCAGACTGCTCTATCCTGCTCCAGACACAGATGCCAGCATCATTCTGGCCTTTAAAATGCTCATGTTCCAGGATGAGCTAAAGAAACTGGGACCCTCAGAGGTTTTGGAGGGCTAGAAAGACACCTGGCGGTAAGGTGAGCCAAGTGACACTACCCTGAGCACAGTCTTACTCTCTGATGGATCAGTGCTGTGTTCAGCATCACAGGGGAAGGCTTTAAATGGCACCATTAGGACAAACCATTACTTAGGAGGAGAGTGTAAGAAGCCTGTTGCCTTTTACAGCCTTCGCCACTACGGGCTGCTCTTTTCTTTTCCTTGCACCATTAGAAATACACATTACAGCTACCTGCAGATTAAGGAATGACCAAGAGGTGCCCTGAGAACTCTGGACTGGACTCCATTGCAGGCTCTGTATACACCCAATGCTACAGTCAGCAAGTGACCTAAGGCACTCACATTAACTGTAAAGCAAGGAGCTGTATGGCAGGCACTCCAGTCCAAGTCAGTCACAGGTAAGTAATCCAGCAAGGTGAAGAAAGGAACAGGAACAAGGTCATCTGCCAGCCCAGGAGTTGTTACACCAAACCAGTTATCCAGATAAACAAAGCCAACCAGAAGTATGACACAGAGGTGTCAATGGTAGCCAGTCCAAAGGTCAAAACTATGCAAACGCAGGCAGCACTGCCAACTGTCGAGATAGAATATCTGCAAGCAACAGGATTCCAGGAACCTGCTGAAAGATTTATAGGCAACTACTTTGGGGTTCCAGGTGCTTAATAGTTCAGTGTTTCCAATTTAAAAGATATTGGGACCTATGAATCATAGAATCATAGAGTTGGAAGAAGCCACAAGAGCTATCCAGTCTAGCCCCTTACCATTCAGGAAATCATAATCAAAGCATACCCGATAGATGGCCATCCAGTCTCTGCTTAAAGACTTCCAAAGAAGGAGACTCCACCATACTCTGAGAAGTCTCTCCTTATCTCTTCTGTGAACATCAAAGGAAAGGGGTGCATCTTCAGCATCTATGCTACATTCTGCTGAGAGGACTGCTCGGATATGGAGAGGCTGTCATGATCTGGAGCCATTAACTCCTGGCAATCTAACATCCTTGCGTCCAGTTCTTCAGATTCCAGAGGTTGAGTTATGATAGGCTAAAGGTTTCAGAGTTTAAACAGCAAAGGGAGCAAAAAAAGAGGCTGAATCTCCCATTTGTTGGTGGCCAGGAACTGAGGGGCAGTGGGATTTCCCCTCTGGACAGCTCTGAAGACACAGGGCAGTAGCTGGCCAGCGCCCCCAGAGGGGATGGAGGTGTGAGGTCGTGGTGCCACCTACTTTGGACATTAACAAGAAGAAGCTGCAGCGGATGGCTCACGTCTCTCTATGTCCCGCTGACTTCCCTTTTTCATGCTGAGAGCTTAATCAACCCGATTATATCACCCCCACCATTTGTGAGCAGGGGAGGCCGGGGTCTCAGGGAAAGGGCCTGGGTGCTTCCATTTGTGTCACAGCAATCAAGGACTGATAACATGCTTCAATAAGAACAGCAGGAAGATGTGTGTTCCTTTGCGCATTCAAATTATACAGCCAAATCAGGAAACGCCAGCATCCAAATGCAAAGAGCTGCTTCCAGTGTGACACAGCGTGACAAATGTCTGCGTGCAGTGTCTGGTTCCTCTGTGGGGGGAAAGGGCCAGGTGTGGGCAGAGGGGGCTTGATGGCCATGTCCCAGCTATTTAGACAGGTAGTATACTGAGTGGTCACAGAATCACAGAGCAGGAAGGAACACAATGTCATCTAGTCCAACCCCCTGCCATGCCAGACTACACAACTGAAGCACTCCAATCTCTGTCTAAAGACCTCCAAGAACGGAGAGTCCACCTGCCAAGGCAGTCCATTTCACTATCAATCAACTCCTACTGTCAAGCAGTTCTTCCTAATATATAGATGAAATCCCTTTTATTGTAACTGAATTCACTGGTTTGTGTTTCATTCTGTGAAGCAGCAAAAAATAAGCTCATTCCATCTCCCAGATGATGACATACTTTCAGAGACTTAAATACAGCTATCGTACTACCTCTCTGTCTTCTCTTTTCCAAGCTAAACATACCCAGCTCCCTCAGTCATTCCTCACAGGGCTTGGTGATTCCCTGAACTTTGGCTATCCCAGTCACCCGACTCTGGACACCTTCCAGCCTGTCAATCTCTCTCTTGAATTGTGGTGCCCAGAACTGGACACAGGATTCCTCCAGGCCAGGCCTGACCAAAGCAGAAGAGAGTAGGATGATGACTCTTTCAATCTGGACATTATACTCATGTTGATATAAGAAGCCTGTGAGATCATTTGTCCTGGGATAGTAATGAATGAAACCCAAGAAGGGGGCATGTGATGGACGGCCCCACACCCAGGTTGGGCCTCAGTTTACTTACATTAGGTCACACAGGGGGCCCCTCAGAGTTCAAAGGAACATAGATGAGGAACAGTTACCAAAATACACACAGAACAGGGTTCATAAGGAAGGGAAGGCTCTCCAGCTGCCATCTGAAGATGTTTCTTTGAATCTGTTCACAAGGTCCTGCCTCCTTCATGCTTCCTCACCTTGTAAGAGGGCAGTGCAGGTGGAGAGGATGCAGCTAAGCAGGACTCCTGAGCAGCTTTTCCAGTTCAGGAATTCCCTCCCTGAAAGGCCAGTTCATCTTCCTTCCTCTTGCTCTTCTGGGAGATCTGGTAGAACCCTCACCCTCCCACCCAATCTGAATGAGTTTGGAGGCCTGGCAGCCTAACCTGTTATCTGCTGTTATTTATTATGTGGTTGAGGCTATTTATTTGCTGTTTTACAGTATTAGTATTCTGTCATCCTGCATTTTAATACCCTTCCGAATTTTATTTTGATAACATTTTAAACTATTTCAAATTTATTATCATTATATTAGTATTATTGACTTCTCCCCTCTTTTTACAACCTTGTTTTTATTTGGCTGTTTTCGTTTTGTTAGCTAGTGGAACTATTTTATATACCAAAAGCAGTATAAAACATTCTCAATAAAAAATAAGAAATGAGATGCCACGGGGACCATGCTAAGGATACTTACAAATGGAACTTCTCATCCCAAATGGGATTCAGATTCCCAAAAATGGTTTTTGTTCTCTTCTTGGTTTTGCCCACTTGTACAGTCACATAAGGGTCACTGGATCCCGTTTTGTCCTTGGCTTGCAGGCCCTGGGCACAGACCACTGCAGGCAAAAAGACATCCTTCAGCATGACACACAGAAAAACACACAGCAGGCCCTTCTAGGTCTTGTCCAAGAGCTGCCGTTGCACAGTTCCTGTTCCTGCCACTCCCACATACTCCCACCCTGAATAATAATAACAATAATAATAAGATTTATTTATATGCCGCTCAATCACTGGGAATCCAGGCGGCATACAACAGAGGGGATAACAGACGATTCCCTGCCCTCAGGCTTACAATCTAAAAAGATGCGACACAAAAGGAGAAGGGAATGGTGGGAGGGGAGGGGATCAGGTCCAGCATTCTTCTCTTCACCTGATGGAGCTGGGCCTGCCTGGTCAACTCCCTCATAGGCCTTGAATGGCTTGCATGCCCTTGCTTACCTGTGATGGTGATTTTGGCAGACCATTTGGAGGTGCCATCCAGAACACTCTGCTTCACAGTTTTCATCTGCTGAGCATGAGTTGTTTTGCTTTCGCTGAAGACATCTCTGATGAGGTCAAAGATCTCTGGCTTGTTCCTCTCTCGTATCTTCATGCGATCCTTCATGGCCATGATGATGTTCTGAGTGCGATCCTCTGCACCATGCTTCGAACTCTTCTCTGCCGCTCCTTTGAAAGACATGGAAAAAAGCGATAAGCAAGCGTCAGCCTGAAACTGCTCTTGTTCTATTTATTTATTTAGCTATATTATTTATTTTAATACACATATTTTGACTTTCTCTCACACAGGATACAAGCAATTCCTACCCAGGAATCATGCCACTTGGCCAAGAAGTAGGGCCCAATCTTCTTCCCTTTTGCCCATATTATTTGGTATATAATCTACCAGATTATATGTCCTCTCCTAGGGAGCCGTTATAAGAGGATAGTCACCATCAAATCTGTGCTGTTCCCTCCTTAACTTATGAGCTTGGTTTATTAGACTAGGCATCTTCTGTGCAGGAATTCTATCTGCCCCTAATGCTCATATGGGCACTATCAGTGTGTGTGTGTGTGTGTGTGTCAATCTAAAAGCAACACACAAAGCCAGGTGGTAGTGGGAAAACTCCCTGTGCTTGAACCCTGGTGAACAGACTACATTGCTAGGGTAGGATGAATGGTTCCTCACTCAAGAGATCCTGGAGCCCAGCAGGAACATCCCAGGGGGAAAGAATTCCAGACAGAGCAGCCTCCTCAATGGAAGGCTGTTCCAACAGGCTGAAAGGTGCAGACCATGCTGCAAACTGAGTCTGACATGGATCCTCTTTCACTCCACTTTCACTGCATTCCCAACTCACCATTTTAAGACCCCCCCCCCATCTGACGTGCTGTGATTGGTGATGGAATCAACATATGGAAACGGGCCAACACATCAAGAAAAATCTAAGACTATAATGACATTGAGCTCCTATGACAATATGCCACCTTGATTTTATCACAGAAAATGTCAAAGTAACTAACACATATGAAGCTGCTTTGTATTAACTTAGTCTGTTGCTCCAACTAGGTAGGTAGAGGATTTCTGCTAAATGGAAGACAGCCATTAAGTCAGTCAGCTGCATACTGTTTTTAACAGAGTTTTGAGATCTGTCTCTTTCTGACCACCTGTCAGCAAACCAAAGGGCAGAACAGATTGAGCTTCCTGCTCTTAATGATGACAAAAGCACAACCATGCAATTGTTTGTGACAAAGCCAAAGCAAGAGTTGGAGATGTGGGCTCAGAAATAACAAGGGAGAGCTTAGATGCCGAAGAACAGAATTGGAAATCCAAGACAACTGAGTGAGGAATGGCGAAAGGAGCTGGGTACCTGTTTAACCTGGAGAAGACTGAGTGATGCTATGATACATCAAAAGAGTAGCCATGTTAGTCTCTTACAGCATTTAAAGGCAAAAGGGAGGGGGGAATGGGAATGCGGCAGCACTATTAAGGCTAACTGGCTTTTATTTTAGTATGCATTTTCATGGTTATAAACCCACTTCTTCATACGCAATACAGAGTCTTCAAGTGTCTGAAGGGCTGCCACCACATGCTTTTCTGCAGCTCGAGATGAATAACCCTGAAATAATGGATTCTAACTACAAGAAATCAGAGTTCAACTAAACCTTAGGAAGAACTTCCTGAGAAAAAAGGCTGTTTGATGGTGGAAAGGACTCTTCAGAAGGTGGTGGGATCTCTTTAATTTGATATTTTTAAAGAGGCTGAATGCCCATCCCTCCAGGATGCTTCAGCTGTGTGGCAGAGGGTTGGACTACATGAGCCTTGGATTCTTTTCTAAAGCCCTATGGGTCTGACATTTTCTGAAAAGGAAATGCTCCTTTTTTGTAACTTGACATGTGGCATGCATACAGCTGACTGAAAAGACCACAAAATAGCCTAAAGACAGCAGCATGAGGTGCTTTGCGATCACCCAAGCGCCTCCCACTTCCTTGCTGGGCCCATACAATGTGGTTGTGACTGAGGAGTGCTACAAAGGAGCGTGGGCCATACCGGAAGTGGGAATACCCTCACAGCTTCCCTTCTTCTTCACAAAGTGTTGTTTGCCGTGATGGAGAAAGACCAGCCTCCCCTACCCCCCCACTGAAGGTATAGATGGAGGACATCTGTTAGGTAGGAGGGTAATGCCTGAAAAGGATTTGTTCTTGAATCCTAAAATAGGCCTTGCGATTTAAAATACCTCCCCCTTCTTCTACGCAAAACATTTGACAGAGAGCCCCATGACAAAACTGGCACTTGTGAAGGTTGGGCTTTAATCATCAGTTCTCAGCTCCAAGGTTTGCAAAAATGGGGGGAGGGGGGAAATCCCAAGTGACACAAAGCCACCCATTTCTGAAGCCTGCTGCTGCCATACTGAAGCACTACCAAACGATAATGAGCTTGTGTTGCTGACTCAAAGAAAGTGCTTGATTTTCTTCCAGGAGGCGTGACTCAAGAGAGCAGCAGCGTCAGAGGTCCACCTTCCTTGCAAGGACTCCAGGGATACCCCCTCTTCATTGCTTCCATGACTAGAAACACTCCCTCTTCTTTGGAAGACCCAGCAACTGCACCCTCCCTCCCTTCTCCAAATGAGGAGACTCATACTGGGCATACACATCTTGCCTGAAGGCTGTTAAAATATTATGCCCTGCCATGAAATCTGATTCCAGGTCATACAGGAGCCACACCATCTTCCTGCCCCAAGGTTGAAGTGCTGAGAAGAAACACAGCAAGGGAACCTAAGAAAAGGACATTAAAATTCTTTGTATCCAAACGGCAAAGCTTGCTTTTAGGGCTTCATATAATCCTACAGTTGGAAGAGACCCCAAGGGCCATCCAGTCCAATCTCTAGCAAGTATATCACAACAGCAAGTACATTTCTAACCCAAAAAGAGTCCTCGAGGCAGACTCGCTCCCTGGCATTCAGAAGGCAGGCCTTTTGGCACAAGCTAGTTGGGATTCCAGTGAAAGCCTTGAGCAGGCTGCCCCTGTGATTTCCTAGTTGTGGGCAGGAAAACCTTGCCAATCTCAGCATACCAAGTCAAAGTCAAACTTTTCTGCTTCCTCACAGGATCTGCCATTTGGGCATCAGTGCTTTTGCTGCACTTGTTGCAGCCCATGTGTGAGGTTTCTATTTATGTGCCACTGCAAAACAGGTGTTCCGTTTACTCCCCCACAAAGCTGTTAAAAACATATCTGTCCTTAACAATGCAAAGAACCATTATGCAAAGGGCAAGGGGGAGAGCTGAGAGGCACTCTGAGAGGCTGTCTCTGAAATTGGGCTCCAAGATATCCCTGCTTCGAATCACTCTCCAGATACAACATGGCCCAAAGGTTCCAGGGACCACATACAGAGGCAAAACACACACAGCCAAGTGGGTATGAATCCAGAATCTGCACCAGTGCCTCTCCTTTTCATGTGCAAAGACATCCCTTACAATTTTATTTATCTATTTAATTCATAACTTCCCTTTCTAGCACCAATGGGACTCTCACATGGTGGTCCTAGCCCACTGAAAAATAATTACTCCCAATGGGGATTGTTTGTTTTAGAGTGAAGATTAGAATGGGGTTGAGGAAGGCCCCCTTGACAAGGAAAACAAAGCCTTCTACTTCTGAGAGTAGTGGTGATAGCAAGCAAGAGCAAGCCTAAACAGTTGGGTGGGTGGGTGCATGAATTATAATGGTCCTTCGTTCTACCCTTTTTCCCCAGTTCCATGTGTAAAGCTCTGTCATTTGGTGAGGCTTTCTTTGCTAAGTTCATTCTCTAAGTCAGGCCTGCACAACCTATGGTCGGGGGCCACATGTGGCCTGCCAAAGAATTTCATGCGGCCCTCAAGGATGTGGAACAACTTCAAGGGTCCACCACTGCCTGGCTGTCTCCCAAGGAGAAGGCCAGGCAGAGGAGTAGGAGAACAGGCAAATGCTTGACCTGCAAGGCTCCTACCACCCCACTTTTTCCTGAGGAGAAGGCTGGGCAGTGGAGGAGGAAGATGGGTGAACACTCGCTCTGCAAGTCTCCTCCACTGCTCAGCTTTCTCCCAAGGAGAAGACTGGGTGGGGGTGGAGGATGGGCAAATGCTTGCCTGCAAGTTTTCTCCATCACCCTGCTTTTTCCCAAGGAGAAGGCAGGGTGGTGACAGAGGATGAGGGTGGACTAACACTGCCCTGCAAAGCTCCTTTGCTGCTCGGCTTTCTCCCAAGGAGAAGGAGGGGTGGAGGAGGAGGATGGGCAAGCACTCACCTACAAGGTTCCTCTCCCACCTGGTTTTCTCCTGAGAAGGCCAGGTATTGGAGGAAGAAGAAAGGCAAACATTTGCCCCTCAAGGCTCCTCCATTGCTTGGCTTTCTCCCAAGGAGAGGTCTGGGCAGAGGAGGAGGAGTACAGGATTTATTCTGTGAAAGATTTGCATGTGTGTGTGGGGGGGGGGGGGAGGTCACACAGAAAACAGTATTTTCTGTGCAAGAAATACTATTTTCTGCATCAAAACTAATATTTCCACATAGAAAATGATATTGGTTGTGAGAAAATGTTACAGCTTGGGACTTATCCTGCACAAAATATACACTTTTTAAAACACTTATTAAAAAGCATTTTCTGCACATTTTCAGCCTTTTGGGCATCCCAGGGAAACACTGAATCTAACAGCCTATGCAAATTGTGAACCAGAGTCTGGGGTGCCACCACAAGAGTTGGTTCAGCTTCCTCTTCTCTTCACTACAACATCTCCGAGTCCTGAGAATTGTTCCTCTTTTTCCCTCCCTCTAAAGCTCTGGGCATTTTCAGTTGTTGTTGTTTTTTGGTGTGTGTGTGTGTGCTCCCTGCCCCAGAAAAAGCATGAGATCCCAAGGATCACTTCCGCTCCCACCCACCCCAACCACCCAGAAACAAGTGCAGCCACTCACTCTGCAAGCAGTCGGCGTTGAGCAGGTCTTGGCATTTCTCGTGGCATTTCACCCCACACTCGGTGCAGCGCATCCCTTGCCGGGCAATGCCCCACAGCAGCCCTTCACACTCGTAGCAGTAGGTGGGGGTGGTGGCCGTCCACACCTCAAAGTTGTGGGGCGTTGTGCAGGAGATGGGGTAAATTAAGGCCTGCAAGGTCTTCTTATAGACATGGGATTTCTGAAAGAAAACAAAATGACAAGTCACCCCCTAAACGCCAAAGCTTAACTGTTTTGCTGTTGGCACTAGTGTTTCCAGAAATAATTTCCATTTTCTCAATGGGAGAGAATTCCAAAACAATTCTAAAGCAACCCAAACCCTCTGGTTTTTGGGCAGGGGTAATAAACTAATGGCCCACCAGATGTTGCTAAACCACAGCTCTTTCAGCAGTGCTGAGGCCATCTGGGGCTGATGGGAGCTAGTGTCCAAGCATCAAGGCTGAGTTCTGTGTTGTATTTTCCAAACCAAAAAAGAAAGAGTGAGGGAAATGGGGGGATAGCTCCTATGTCAAGCATGCATACTCAAATCTGCACCCACAACTACACATTGGTTGCCCTGTCCCCACCCATTTGCTGAATGCCGACAATGTGCAATCATCTATGTACCTCCTAATGTGTTTGTTGTTTCTGAAGTCTGAGCAAATCAAGTGGTATGCAGAAGGGAGGTTACATGCCATCCAAGAAGGCACAATTGCATATGGAACTGGTTACACTGGTGGAAGTCTGTTTACGCAACCACGAACTGACTACAGACACTACACAATAGCCCAAAAAGTACAGCCTCACTTGTGAGGGAACTTAGTGCATGTAGAACATCAAGGGGCTGAGCAGACAGGACAGGCAGGCCATGCTGGGGCTTTACTGGCCCAGGTGTTAACCTGTATCAGTTCCCAGGTCAGATAGGTGTTTACATGCCTGCTCGTCCCTGTGCCACTGATCTGGTACTGCCACACACTCCTCACCTCCATCCATTGATGCCGCTCATGAGTAGATCCCTGTCACTGCTTCTGATGTGGAAACGGGATACCTGGCTACTTCCACATGCCTAGGTGCCCCATTTCTGCATTAGACGTTGCAACAGGGGTTTACGCACTAGTGAGTTTGATGAACAAAGGTAAGGAGTAAGCAGGGTTGTCTGAGTTAACTGGCTTTGCCATGGAGTTTGCAAAAAACCTGTGACAAACGGGGTTCAATTTGATCTGCATTAACCTGGATCCACATCCAGTCTGCCAGGATCTGGCCTGATCCTGGCCCCTAGGTTTTGGCCTGCGTCATCCAAACAGAACAATGTGAGGCCAGGGGGACATGGGCCTTTTGGCCTTTGTGGACAGTCCCCAAGATTCCAGCCTTAATCCCAGAGGAGCTCTGAGTTTGCTTCCAGGCTGGGGGGGGGGGTGCCCCTTTCCAGCCCTTGCGAACTGCCTGGAAAGTAAGGCCAGAGCCATGGTGTGCAACTCACCGAGGCTCAGACCAAGTAGAGGCCTGTCCATGATACTCATGGCAACTGTGCACTCCTGACCTCTGTCCCTGAGGTGATAGCACTGTGTGGGAAGCCCCCTGCCACCCTGCTCAGAGCTGCTGCAGTGCTTAAAGGTGAGCCCTGAACACGCATTTTGAAAGGCCAGGCAAGGAGTTGGTACTGGCTTTCTTGCCAAACCTTTTAGCAGAGAACTATTTTATTCCTTCTCCTCCTATGCTGCATTTTCTTGGCAGGCCCATATAAATAATTAATACCCCCCCCCCCATTGTTCCTGTAATGGCTTTCTGTGGGAACACATGTAACTCTTTTTTGTGCTTTTCAAAGCAAGCCCCCACCCCCCACCCTTTTCGTGCTATTTCAATCTCTCCTGGCTGACAAGGGTGGAAGTTCCTCCCCAGCCATTCATTCTGTGCCCAAGTCTACCCACCTTGACTGGCAGTCTCTCTCTCTCTCTCTCTCTATGGGGGCCCTGCGGTGTGCCAATTTGTACTCCAAGAACAGTCTGAGCACCACTTGAACCCCCGTCCCTTCCCCCTTCCCAGAACAGGAAAAGCCAACCCTCTGCTCCTTACCAGCTCCTCATCCTTAAGAGAAGTTCGGGTGGCCATCGCTGACGTAATGCCGGCCTTCCGGGACTGGACCAGTGACTGGGAAAGGACAGAAGCCACAGTAATTTGAAGCACACTCCAAAAAGAGGCTCACAGACTATCAAGATGGGGGCTACATGGGATGGGGTCGGAGTCTGGGAATGGGGCAGCACCTCTGCCAATATCAGTAAGCCTGAATTCTTTGAGGCGGACGCAGAATATGCCATAAAATGAACATCAGTGAATAAAGTATCTTAGTGTATTTATCAGCCACTTTGCCCTGCTATGCCATCCCTTCATTGCCTGAGCCAATTTCTGTGCCCCTAAACCTGCTATTCCACTTAATCTTTAAATTATATCTCCTTCTCAAGGGATGCTCACCAGCCAGCCAAGCCAACCAAGAAAGGCCATCATGCCATTTGAGCTGGAAGGACCACAAGGAACCCTTCCATGTCTTTCTAGATGGACACCCACAGGATCGCCTCATGGGATCCAAGGGCCCAATTTAATCCCACCTCTTGCTTCAAGATGAAAGGCAAAGTGTGCCCCAAAGGACCCTCAACCTTTTGGGGAGAGTAGTCAGTGAAGTATCACACCTTGACTGCAGAACATAGTCAGAAAGTTTCCTTCTCTCTGCCCCTACTTACGATACTAAAGATGGGAAGAGCAAACAATTGCTTCACAAAAACTCATACACATTTTTGTCAGTTTTAAGCACTGTTATTTAATCTGTTTACCACCAACCCACCATTCTCCTGCCATTGCCTGGATAGGATCCACTACACCCAGTTCCCTTTCCTACCTGTTAATGCAGTGCGCTCCCATGCACACACTCTAGTTCCTTTTCAAACAGAACTGTGTGGAGTTGTTAGGAGGAAAGTGCCATTGGGCCAGAACCAACTGTCCTGTTTGTAGTGTCATGAATGGAGAACAGGGTAGGTATGTGTGGATGGGTCTCCATGCCATGCTTGCTAACCATCGTCAGCTGGAAAGAATCCACCCAGTGGCTGCCCAGTCCAATACCTGAGTACCCAGAGCTCCCTACAACTAAAAGGCAGCTTAGCATTCCCTATATGCACTGAGCTCCCCCACACAGCTAGAGATGAGGTGAGGCGAGGTGTAGGTACAAACTCGAGAAAACAGTCCAAGATGGCTAGGCGAGTGCTGTGTGGGTTCTCCAAGCCTTAGAAAGGGTAAGGTAGGGGATGATGGCAGGGAGCACCCTCCATTTGCCAAACTGCAGAAAGCAACATTCAGAAGGGCGGGGGGGGGGGGGGGTTCATGGGAAACAACCCAAAAGGGAAAAGCAAACAGATCTACTGCACGGACAGTGTTGGTGGCTGTGGATCTCACTTACCATGGCCTGTGGGAAGGGAGTGTCAGCATACAAGAGAAGCATAACAGGTTAATTCCATTAGTGCCACCATCCCAAGGGCTCCAAACACAGGGGACTTTCTTTCCCGTGGCAAGATCAGAGACGCAACCATCCAAGGTAACTCCCAACTGTTACAATTTAAGGCAGACTAGTCTAGCTGCTTGGCTTTTCTACACATTCTGATGTGAGTGTTTTTGAAATAATTGATCCTGTCTGAGGCTGTCCCTGTATTGTGCAGCTGTAGCACTTCCATGCCACTTCAAATGGAGCCTTCCTATGGACTCCTGGGACACCTATTTTAGCAAATTACTTAGAATTGTATATTACAGAATTGTAATGCACACATCCCAACTACAGTTCCCAAAGTACCCTGAACTGATCTCCAGCCCCTCTTCTCAGGATACCTTTGGAAATGTAATTCAGGGGAGTGGAGGAAAGCAGTGATTCTCATACACTTGCCCTCCAGGCATTTTGGAATTTTTCACTCAGAATCCTCAGCAAGCATAGCCAAAGGTCAGAGCTAAACTCCAAAGTATACAGAGGACCAAGGACTGAGAATCACTGGACTAGAGCTCTCTAGGAGGGGAATTATTACTACACTTTGACAAGCTAAAAATCCTGGGATTCTGTACAATGTAAACATAGCAGTTAAAGTGGAATTACACTGACAAAATTCTGTGGGACAGATATACTGGGAAATTGGCCTTGTTCAGTGATACTGAGAAGGAACCTCTAGAAACCCACGTTCATTTACTGTTGAGGTTCAGCCATTACATCTTTGAACTGTCATAAACAGGTTTGAATAACCAGGGAAATCTCTTAACCAACAAATGGAATGACTTCTCTCTACACATCACCCTGACTTACTACTTAAAACTCTTCTATCCTCATCCAAAGCATTTGTCCTACTTTGAATCATGCTAAGTTTGTCAAATTCTGTACTCAGCAATGTTTCTCTCTTCCAAGTTTGATTCTTCTTGGTATAATGTCTTAAACACTTTCAAATGATGTGTAAATTACATAATCGTTTACCTCCAGTGTCCTCCTATAACAAATACAGGATGCCCTATAGGGATCAGAGGCCTTCATCATTAAATTAGTTTGGTTTGAAGAAAAAAGGCAAAGCTGCCTTTGGGACAAAGTACTATACAGAGTTTTCCAAGGTGAATGCCACTCTTAGAATCCTGCTGGGGCTAAACAGAAGTTAAAGATCAGGAGCAGCATATAGTGTAACATGCTAGTATTGAGTGCTTTGGAAATAAAGGGGAAAAGTTTGCAAAAGACCAGAATTCCACCCAGTAAGCATAATCAAAACAGAGGCCAGGTCAAGTTTTAGCAGATCTTGGAAATGTTATGTCTAAGGACAGTACTTCCCACGGGTGAAGATTTTTGGGGAATTCTAATCCAAAAGGTAACTAAATTTTCAGGTCTGTAAAACTGCAGTAATGTTTTAAGAAGGGATTGTATTTTCCCACCCACCCCTTTTGGGAATTTATCATTATCATCATCACTACCACCACCAGCACTTAATTCACTGAAGGAGAAGATGGTCTTGTTCTGGTGCTCCACTCCCTCCATGTAATTGTTCTCAGCACTGACAGTACTAGGGATCCAAAATTATATATGTCAAACGCATCACAAAACAGTTTTCTTCTGGAATATTTGTGCACTTGTGCAGCAATATAACACAGGCCTCACTGCTTTAATGGGGAGGAGGGAAGGACTCTCACCAGGTCACTGACAAGTGGGATGGGTTTCCTCTTGCGCAGATCAGGCATGCTGTCAATGCCATAGAGACCCCCTGCTGGCCTGCAAATAAAAGGAGGGAAAGCATTAGGGTAGGCAGAGGAGGGAGGCATAAATATCTCAAAGGCACAAGATCCCGTCTGATCTAAGCAGGGTCAGTCCAGGTTAGTGCAATCGCCCTCCACATTTGTGGGTAAAGCATTTGCAGATTTGATTATTCAGATTACTGTATTTGCTGCCACTTCTGCTGCTGCCACTACGATGCCACTTTTAACAAGTACTTCAATAAGTTGGGTGCTGCTGGGAGGAAATCAAATTGCTGTGGTGGCTGGGCCTGGCCCCTTGTGTGGGTTGGCAGGGGATGGGACAGGGGAGTGTGAGGAAGGCAAGAGTAAGTGTGTATTCCAACATTCACTCATGTGGATAGGTAAGGGGAAAGGAGATGGGGCATGTGTCTCCTTTCTCCCTCTTTCTTCCCTACCCCATCCCCTTCCCCCCTCCAGCCCAAGGGAGGGAGTGAGGGAAGACATGCCCAGCCACCCTCCAGTACAGTTACTACTGTGTGTTTAAATACAGTTTTAGAGGGGCGTCTTCATCGTTTTCCAATTTTGTGAGGGTCCTGTGCCCCTAACCCCCATAGAAGGTGAGAGCTAACTGAACTTAGATGGGAGACCACCAATGAATAAAGTTGTCGTAGACTCTATTTCAGAGGAAAGAACTGGCAAAACCACCTCTGAGGATTCTTTGCCTAAAAAACCCATACAGACAACTTGAAAGCACACATACGCGTACGCACACACACAGGCAGGGAGGACATGCAATGACCTCCATCCTCAGTCAGCCAGAACCCTGGTGGAGTGGAGCAAGGCCTCCGGTGGACAACACAAGAGACTCCCTGGGGCAATAGGGCAATCAATATGCAGGAAAGGAGCCAGCCATACCCTGGGAAGAACCAACACCAAAGAGGAGAGAATGATGACGAGGGCACAGAGATGCCAAGAATGCTGCTATAGCAAATAACCTTGACATGCCTGAACGCTAAGAAACTTTTGTGTGGCATTAAACCTGCAAATTATTCTGTCAGTGCCAATTACACACAGCACAGGCACCTCTAAAGGTTCTGAAAGTGGAGTAATTTGCCCAAATCCATCCCATAAAGACATTAAATCATGTTTGCTCTTCTTCTTTTACCAATGAGACATGGCAAGCTGAAGCAGAGAAAGTGCTAGAACCCACCATGCAGATGTGTTGAACCCCACAGTTCTCCCAAAGGAAAGGAGAGCATTTTATTAAAAATGTGAAACAACTACTTCTTCAGACGCATGGAGAGTCAGAGGGCAGCACTCACTTTGGCAGCTGCTGTAAAGCTGGACAGTTTTAGGTGAGCTTGTGGTTCTAATTGGCTTTGCCCCTTGCAGGTGAAACCTGGAGTTCAGCTGAAGCATCTTTGGCAAAAACTGGCTCCAGGAAGAGACTCTGGTGGGAGGTGTGTGTGTGAAGGAGGGAGGGTCCAGCTGATGGGGAGCAGCCAAGGAAAACATGTGGACCACCAAGCCCCAATCTGTAGGCATTCCTGGTTCACTTGGATGACTAGTGTGCAAATATTATCATAGAGGGAGCGAGAGAACAAGACCTCCCTCTGTTCTCCCCAGGCTCATGCTGTTTTCATATATGGTGACCTAATGTCCACTGCCCCCCCAAACTCCAAGCTCAAAAGCCCCCACCCAGTTCCAACTTTCCTTTGCATGGGACTTGCTCTGCCCCTTGATCAGTAGGGCTTGCCCCTCTCTGCGCTTTTCCTGGCTCTTCAATATTACTCCCAAGGTGTAGTGACAGAACTATGCACAGTATTCCAAGTAAGAATGGCTTTTGGGGGGGGGGTACTTTTCCCAACTCTTTCCTAACAACCCACAGAGTAGCACCTCTGCATTCCCCAGACCCTGACCCCACCAGGCTCTATCTGATGTTAGGATTTTAAATTTAATTAATTTCTGGCACCAGTGAACACCAATTCAGATTGCTTTGCACTGCATCTACCCTTTTATTACTCCCTTCCTCAGTGAGAAAACTTCTGAAGTTCTCCACAATTCCTTTCTGTATTTACCCCTCTGAATAATCTGGTGTTGTGGCCAATCATGGCCACCTCCCTGCTTACCTCTAACTCAAGATCCTTACCAAACAAAATGCCCCTGAGGGACACCCCCTTTGTACAAACCATGAAAGAGGTTGAAATCCTGACAAGCAAGGAAAAAAAGTTCCAGGAGCATTTCAGTGGGTTGAGATAAATCTCAACCGTTCCCTGTTGTGCTGCAGGTGAACAATATCATGGATTGAAGCTGTCGCTGAAACTTTAAATATTGTTGTACTGTAGTAAGTTACATATATTTCATGCTGAATAACTCTAGGGAGGATGTTATTGGTGCCTGACTAGAAGTCTATTGCCCCAGGAGAGAGCTTGTCATCTTTAATAACACCTTGTCACATTGACACCCGGAGACGTTTGCAGGGACGTGAGAGCAGCAGAGGGAGAAAAGAGTGGGTGGGCATTGTGGGTGGGGGGAGGCAGGGCTCATGACTATCCCTCCAGAATGACAGCAAGGACTATTGCCACCGATCTAGGTCACAAAGCCCCCAGGTGGGCTGGGCAGGATAGGCTCCACAGCCACCCTCTCCCCTGCAAATACCTGGACTTTTCACCAGCCAAACACCCACATCCCTGGATCGCTCCTCACCTGCTGCTTCTCTTCGCCTCTCACCAAGTTTCCCAAGCTAAGCTTTCACAGACACACCAGCTCTGCTTAACCAGCTCCCTTTCCTCCTCAGTTACTTTCTCTTGTTTCTTTCCTTCCAACTGGCTGTTGCTGCTTCCAGTTCTCCAATCCAAGAACTGTTTCACCAGGGGCTTTGCTGTGGCCACCTACATCCGCCTCCTCTGGATCTTTCTTGTCTTAGGTGACATTCGTAAAGCCACATCTGAGATACTCTGTAAGCAGCTGGGCCTGCACCACCAGGCAGATGCGTTTGGCAGACCTTGTTAGCAGCATGGCCAAATGCTAACAGCTGCCCAGCAACACAGGCAGGGTCAATCTACATTAGTGACCTTCTTTGCATTAGCTTGTCAGTTCCAGACTAAGAAAACATATGAAGGCTGGGAATGGACCTGGGGAGTGAATTTCCTCTGTTGCTAACTGGTTTGTTAAGATCTGGTAGCTAATAGAGGAAAGAAGGGTCAAAATTGCACACTTTGGCTTTCTCCATTTACTTCTGTATTATATAACCCTAGGGAGTCCATCTTCTGTTGGCCTCACCTGGGGTGGAAATGTATACACCTCAGCCTACAGGGTTCTCATTTGCTCAGCCAGGGAAAATAGGATCACCAGCCTGAGATGATCTGGGTAGTTAAGGCCCAAATTACTGTATCCCATTGGCCATGAAAGGGCTGGAAGGCTTCTCTGCTGTAGACCACCTGCTGCATCCATTTACCACAAACAGACCTTATCTTCTAGCAGTAACATGTGTCCTTGTTTGGTTCCAACAAAGTCTTGGGGAGGCCCAGAACTACAACCAGTTCTGACACAAAACACGCTCTCTGCCTCAGGTGTTCCTCTTGCGTGCTCTTGTACTGCACAGCAGACACACAGAGGAGGGAAACTGATCAAATCCAATTAGCACTGGGGGCAGCTGGAGCTCCCAAAAGGCTCACCTTTTGCCATCAACCAACAGGGTAAGTGACTGCAACAGGACAGGCTCTGAAGTGCAGATGTGGCCTGGGTGGGGATCAGCTCAGGACCTGGGGGTTGGTGGGGAGGGAGCGGCCTTCCCTTGGTGTGTGGCTGGCAACAGGCACCGGGAAGCCCCACCTTCAGTCTTCTGACATCCTCTCCATTTATCTCTGGGCCTTTCTTCATCATTTAGAGTCACTATTCCAGTGGACATCACTGTTCTGGGATCAGGACCAGGAAGGACCAACCATAGACTGAAGCTGAGGAATACTTCCCTATGACAGAAGGGGACTCCAAGTTTCCCACTAGCTTGGCTGAAGTGCAACCACCTGGGATACATTTTCCAAGAGAGCCGAACAGTATGAATGTGCACATTCTGGAAGCAGATCATCACAAACAGAGAAGGTGGTGCTCAGCCAAAGAGGGAGGGAGGGAGGGAGGGAGATAGATAGATAGATAGATAGATAGATAGATAGATAGATAGATAGATAGAT